>NW_026000093.1:36465195-36471731 GCF_001458135.2 Marmota marmota marmota | reverse complement strand
ATATATATATATATAAAAAATTGTCAGGAAAAAGAGTAAGATAAAGGAATTTCTTCAAACTGTTAAATAGTATCTAGTAAAAGCCTACAGTGTAAATCATATAAGAAAGACTGAATACTTACTTTCCTTAAGTTAGAAAAATGACAGGTAAGTTTGCATTTACAACTTCTGGTTAATGGTTGACTGGAGGATATGTCAGTGCAATAAAGCACAAAGAAAGTAAATGTCGTAGATATTGGAGAGGGAATATCAAATGCATTTATTTGCAGGTGACATGATCATTTATGGGTAAAATTCCAAGGAATCACTAAAAAGAAATAAAATTGGGGATTTAACAAGTTTGCAAAGTACAAGATCCTTGCAATTATATCACTATATACTGGCAGGTAACAAGAGAGAATTAAAATTTTAAAATGCCAATTACAATAACATTAAAAATGTGAAACACTTAGGAATGAATTTAGCAAAATAGGTGCAAGACCTGTCCAGTGAAACATGAAATTCTGCTATGAGAACTGGAAAAGATCCGAATAAGTGTGGAGATACACCCCACTGATAAATTGAGAAACACAATATTTTTAAGATATTTATTAATCTAAGTTGATCTAGAGTAAGCACAATACTACCACAGGCTTTTTGTTTCTTGTTTTGTTTGATAGAAATTGTCGTTTGGATTGTAAATTCATATGAAATGCAAAGAAATGCATTTAGTCAAAATAATTTTAAAAATGAAGGACTTTATTTCAAGATTTTAAAGAGGCTGAAATTAAAAAATCCAGGACTTATTTGGTGTAAGAATAGACACAGAGCCTGGTGCATTGCTACATGCCTATAATCCCAGCAGCTCCAGAGGCTGAAGCAGGAGGATCACAAGTTCAAAGCCAGCCTCAGCAACTTAGGGAGGCCTTAAGGAATTTAGCAAGATCCAGTCTCAAAATAAAAAGGGAGTGGGGCTAGGGTTGTGACTCAATGGTTAAGTACCCCTGGGTTTAATTCTAGCTACCCAAAATAAAAATAGAATACATATGAAGATCCATCAAAGAGCATGTTACTTCCTAGGGATGTAGTAGGGAAAGTCCTATGCAATTTCTGTGACAAATTATTGTTTGTTGCTATTGCTTTTTAAATAGGAAATGCTGAGCAGCATAGGCCATATAAGAAAAATAAAGAAATGGAACTTTAATCAAACTTAAATTTTTTTTTCTTTGAAAGAAATTCCTAAGAAAATGAAAATGTTCAGTACAGATTGAAGGAAAATATACCTGTATATGAAAAAAAAAAAACCCTTATATCCAGGATAAAGAATGACTTTTTACAATCAATAATAAAAAGACAACCCAGTAAATAGCATCAAAAAATTTGAGCCAGCACTTTAGATAGAAGGTTTAAAAATGATTGATAATCACCTAAAAAGATCAGCAATAACAGATAAGTGCTGCAATTTAATAAACTGCAACAAAATACTACTACCATGAGAGACTATAAGGTTTCAAAATGAAAAGATTGGCAACATTAAGTATGGGCAATATTAAGTATTTGCAAACATTAAGTATTTGACCCAGTTATTCCACTCTTTGATATATATACCCAAAAGACATAAAGTCAGCATACTATAGTGATCCAGCCACATCCATGTTTATAGCAGCTCAATTCACAATAGCTAAACTGTGGAACTAAACTAGGTGTCCTTCAACAGATGAATAGATAAAGAAAGTGTGAGATACACATACACACACACACACACACATACTATGGACTATTATCGGCCATAAAGAAGAAGAATTACTTTATGATAATTGCCAGTAAGTGGGGGGATCTGGAAACTATCATACTAAGTGAAATAAGCCAGTCTCATAAAACCAAAGGCCGAATGTTCTCTCTGATATGTGAATGCTATCACACAATGGATGAGAGGGACAGGAAAGAACTGGATTAGACAAAGAGGAATGAAGGGAAGGGAGGGAGAATGGGAATAAGAAAGATAATAGAATGAATTGGACATAACTTTCCTATGTTCATATGTGAATACACCACCAGTGATACTTCACATCACGTACAACCATAAGAATGGGATCCTAATTAGAATAAATTATACTCCATGTTTGTAATAATATATCAAAATACACTCTAGTGTCATGTACATCTAAGAAGAACAAATAAAATAGAAAAAAAAAAGAAGTGGAACAACTGTAACTCTCCTATATTGTGAGTAGGAATGTTCAAATAAATCACTTTGCAAAACTCAAAGTTTCTTATAAAATTAAACAGACACTAACCATTTGAGAGAAAAATTCCCCCCAAAAGAGGTATAAGAGATAAATTGTAACATACTTGCTTTTAAAAATATGTGTGGAAAAATGTCCATAACAATTTTTACTACAATAAACAAAAATGGAAAAAAATCCTTATTTCCATCAGTGGGTGAATGGACAAAAAAGTAACATATATTAAAACAATGGAATACAGTTCAACAATAAAAACAAAAAAAATTAGTAACCAAAAACATAAATAGATTTCAAAACTTCCTGAGCCAAAGCAGTCAAGCAGGAAAGTCAAGCAGATGATATAAGTCCATTTGTATGAACATCTAACATAAAATTAAACTATATTTCTAAGAGCAGATCAGTGGTTGTCTGAGGTTGAAAAGGAGCAGAAGGAACTTTTTAGGGTGATGTCAGAATTTATCCGACTATACACTTAAACAGGAAGTTTTCATTTTGTGTAAACAAGCAGCATTACTTTTAAAATAAGTGAGAGAGAACCAAACTCCCTGATTTGTAATGGAAACAGTGCCATTTATTATATATCGAGCACGTGCCAGGCCTTTGTCTAAGCACTTTAAATGCACAATCCCATTTCTCCTCACATCTCTAACAAGTAGAAACTATTACTACCC
This sequence comes from Marmota marmota marmota, assembly GCF_001458135.2. Classification (NCBI taxonomy): domain Eukaryota; kingdom Metazoa; phylum Chordata; class Mammalia; order Rodentia; family Sciuridae; genus Marmota; species Marmota marmota. Next base: position 36,468,835 of record NW_026000093.1, on the reverse strand, counting down.
ATATCTTATAGATGACAGAAGTAAGTTTCAGAGAGAACAGCCCTTTTTTATTGCATTAAATGCTCAAGGATTATTGAGCATTTTCTCAAAGTTTCTAGAAAGCTAAAGAATTTCCTGTTTTTACTTTTTAAATTGCTTTTTCTTGGCATTGAGATTTAGTCTAGTTCCTGTGGAGTGAAACCTTGAAGATCAATACATCTGTTTAACAGTATGCAATCTCTGGAATTCTCATCGAGGTTTGCTTCCTCTATAAAAAACAGGCCAAAATGATGACTCCCACTATTATCAAATGTAAAATAAAAACCAGTAATGGAAGAAGTATGCTACTTTTGAATGTAAATTATATATAAATATCTGTGCTATGTGCATGTAGTTTCTTCCCAAATGTGGCAATTTTCCTACATTTAAAGGTTTTTATTCCCTTTAGGGATAAACTGAAAATAAAAAAAGGAAAATACTTTTGATATATAGATAATATTCTAAAATAGTATTGTAATGCATTTTCTGAAATAGAAAATAACAATCTCTGAATTAAAGATAGTATTTTCTAAAAGAATATCACGTTGATGGCAGCATATTAGACTTTGCAGAGAATGTATTATTAAAAGGGAACTTTTCAGGGGAAATATTTGATCTTCTTCCTCAAAATTCCATTTCCTTAGTGTATAGGGGAGAGTCAGAATGCTATTTTCAGTAGTGTCCCTGGTGGTTTCTGATAGTTCCTTCCTCAGACAGGTCTTACTCCTCTATGGTTAGTTATTATTGGAAGCAGATGGCAAGCATGTAATGAAAATAAAATGTATTTGCTTCAACAACTTAAGATATGCACATCGTGTTTGTCAGAAGAACTTAATAAACGTGCCCCTTTTCAAGAGCACATCCCACAACCAGAAGTTCTATGTGTAAAATGAAGAATGTCTCACTCTAGCTCATGAAATTCATTGAAGAACAAAAGGTAATCATTATTGTTCTTTAACTTATGACCTAATTTGTCTTTTCTCAAAATAAGTTAATTTGAATTCCAAGTTATCCTATCAGACACTAATCTTAAGATTATACACACACAAATACATTTATATGTACATAGATATTCATAAATATATATACACACACATAAATGACTATATATGCTTAACTATTGTTATAGCAATATTAGAAACAACAAAAGTACAAGATGGTCTATGATCTTTGTTGCCCTTTGAAATTCACTATGATTATATCAAACAAGTAAAATCTTTTAACAGTGAATATTATTAAGAAATAAGAAAGTTTTCTACAAAGAAGAGCTTATTAAAATCTATGGCAAAATAAATATTTTTGGGCATGAATGTGTGAACTTTCTACAAGAATAAATTGAACACTTTTTTCTTGAAATGCTTGCCTACATAACTTGTATTGCGATGAAATAGTGGTCTTGGGTCTGTGTCCAGGCACACGAGCCCACACACATACCCAAAGAACAAAAAACTATTTCTTAAAAAAGACACCTATAATGCTAATATTTTCACTCCTAGAAGAGTAGAGAGGAAGACATGTGCTGACCTTTTATAAATAGACATCAAAGAACAATTTTGCTTTGGCTGTTCTTTTTTCTAAACAAGGCTGACAACACTAAGTCAGTATTCATCTGAACACCCCAAATCCTCCAGCAATCATCAGAAAACTGGATACTACAAGTTTTGAGATTTGGAGAAGAGAAAGTAAAAAAACAATGTATGGTTAAAACTACCTCTTTGTGTGGTCATCTATGTGTAAAATTCAATAAAATCAATACAATGTATTGAACATGTACTATGTACAAAACATCAAGATTTGGAAGGGTCTAGGAAGAACAAGAAAACCCTTTCATACCTCCATGAATTATACAGTCTATTGTATAATGTGCTGGATTATGTTTATTCATAAACAAACTGAGCAAACAATATCTGTGATCATGCCCACTGCTGGGAGTAGACAGACAGATTTTAGGTCAAGTCTTCAAGAATAAATGGACAAGAAAACAAATGAATACGGTGCTCGACACTATGGTAGGAGTGATGTGGGATGGTGGAGGATAAAATAGTATGCATGAAGAATAAATGCACAAGGGGAACCAACAATTCACTTTACAAACTAGAATCAACATAAGTTTCTCCAGCTTTTTTTTTTTAAGAGAGAGAGAGAGAGAGAGAGATAGAGAATTTTTTAAAAATATTTATTTTTTAGTTCTCAGCAGACACAACATCTTTGTTGGTATGCAGTGCTGAGGATCGAACCCCGGGCTGCATGCATGCCAGGTGAGCGCGCTACCGCTTGAGCCACATCCCCAGCCCAAGTTTCTCCATCTTTGTAAAGGGGGATTGACAAATAACTGGGCTAAGGGAAATTTCATGATAATGTGCCTTACTAACAGATTCAACTCACCTAGCCTGAATGTTGTGGAGAGGAAAAAGTTCTTTGCCAAGTTTTATTAGTCCTTTTAGCAAGTTTCAGTACAATCTGATGCTTCAGTTGCTAGATTACACAATTTAATTTACAGGTACAGAATTGGAAATCATTTTTTTTTCCTCCAATACAGTCTTGACAACTAAGTGACTATGCTTCTGACAAGTCACTTAAACTCTGTGCTTATGCCACCTAGATGTTAAGGAGAATAATATTTATCTTCTCTTCTGTTTTACAAAACTCATGCAGTGATCCATGGGATAAATCCTAATGGAGCAACATATTTAGGTTCCACTGAAGAAAAATAGCATATTAGAGCAAAATACACTAATGCCATCATTTGGCATTACAGAGGGGGACTGATAATAAATCTCACTATTTTTACCTTTCAAAAGATCCTTCTGAACATCAAGCTCTCAGGGGCAATGGAGAAGGCAGTTCCAGAGTTATGATGAGGGCAGGCGTGCATAAGATTCTCTCCAGTCTCAGACTGGGTTTCAATTTTCACCTGAAAAATAAAAGGAATCTGAATTCTTTTAGAGATGGTCAGTCCACGTGTGACTGACATATTTCCTCCTGAAAAGTAACTACTGAGCATTTTAACCACAGGGAAGCTCATTAGTTCAGGTAGTTACCATTCAAGTCTGCTTCAAACTGGCAATAAATACACCATTGATAGTGACCTGCAGCAATTCTGTACAAGTTCTTGTAAACAAATGTTTTATGATACTAAGTTCCTTTCCATGTTTTGCTATTATGAGATTTCTAATGAAATGAGAATGTATAACATATATGCACACACACACACAAGATTCATATTTAGATAATCGAATGTAAAATTATAAGCTAAAAAGAAATGGTTAACAATCAAATCAGAGGCCCTTGAAAGAAAGAAGAAAGAAAACATCAAATTAATTGCAGAATAATACATGCAGAATGATACATAGAAGAGGCAGTATTCACCCTGACCCAGTTCCCTGTGTGTGTACAAAAATGCTTTGATTTTTTACAAAAATGATTCAGTGAAATTTCAAATTTAATCTCTTCTAAACTAATTAAAAAGAGCTGTCCATTATTAACACATAGCCAGCTATTCAGTTAGTTAAAAACAAAATCAACAATGGAGTAAGTAATTAAATTCTCTTTGTTTTCAAGTTAACTAAGACCATTACACACACACACACACACACTCATATATATATATATATATATATAT
>NW_026000093.1:36454876-36465033 GCF_001458135.2 Marmota marmota marmota | reverse complement strand
AGTATATATATATGTATATGTATATATATATATATATATATAATTTACTTAAGTTGGCGGGTAAATATGTATGTATTTACCATGTATAATACCTTGCTGTGAAGTACAAGTACATTGGAGAACGCCTAGATCTAGCTAACTAGCATATGCCTTATCTCACATCATTATCATCACATCCACTCTCTTGTTATTTTTCAAGAATATACTATGTTGTTCAAAAAACAATATATCATTAACTGTAATCATCATGTTGACCAATAGACAGAGCTGATATTCCTTTTATGAATTTCATAAGTGGACAAGAGCCAAAGAAAGCAAAGGGGCGAGAGAAAAAGGAAAAGATTGTTAAGAAATTACTATGAATAAAATCAAAACAAATTAAACATTCTCTCCTCTTTTCCACTCGGTATGCAACTCCGGCCACATACTGAAGTTTTAAAATTTTGGTCATTCCAGGTTCTCTCACTTTCTCAAAAGCTGCCCTACCAAAAGTGCTGTGAGTGAGTATGGCTATAAATCCAAGTGCCACCTTCCCCAGGGGAGGAGGGCTTCATCACAGAGGACATTGAACACCACAAGAGAAATTCTTGGCACTAGTTGAGGGAGACTAAGGGGAAAGAAATCAGAGCAGGTAGCAAATAGAGTGTAATTCATTGCAAAATGGAGAGCCTTTGCCTTCCCATTGGCCTGGTATATAACAGCATCTGGGTGATTTGAAAAGGGTAAGGAAGCACAGACATCATCTCTTTTCCTTTTGATGTGACTGAGACAAACTAGAACACATAAAATATTTTTAAATGCTAAGAAATGCAGAACCATGTACTGTTAATTTATTTTTAGATTTTATTCTTTTTAGCTCACACATAAGATTTTCCCTGTGATAGAGTATCAATTTTTAATTTTTATCCATATAGGACCATTCTTAACTATTTTTCTACTTAATATGTCAAAAGTAGAAAACTTCTTGGTGATTATGGAAATAGGGAAAATCAGTGTTTTATTCAGCAGTATTTGATAATTTCTAGTAACATGTTGAAACCATAATGTAAAAAACTGGAAGCACAAAAGTATTTTTTCCTCTAGTGGAAAATGACAGATTAAACATTTTATGTTATGAAATCACAAGCGGAAACAACCCAGTCACTTTCTAATTTGTAGCATTGCAGGAAATCTGGTGAGTAAGCAAGTAAACTAAATTAGAAACCTAAAGAACTTTCTACTTCAACCTTTGTGATTTACTAAATATAAGTTTTTTTTTTTTTTTGGCTTTAGCTTCCTCATCTATAAAATTGCTAAGCATCATTGCAGTTAAGAGCAATTAAGATAATCTATGCAAAAGTACTTTGCTTGTTTTTACAATATTGTCAGTACATATTTGTTCTTAAAAATATAACTGAAAGTGACTTAGAAAAGAATTTTGTGACTGGGTGCAGTGGTGCATGTCTATAATCCCAGAAACTCAAGAGGGCTAAGGCAGGAGGATCTCAAGTTTGAAATCAGCCTCAGCAACTTAGCACCCTAAGCACCTCTTTGAGACCCTGTATTAAAATAAAAAATGAAAAGATTTGGGAATGTAGCTCCATGGCAGTATGTCCCTGGGTTTAATCCACAATACAAAAGAAAAGAAATTTTGTTTTTGCTGTGAGATCGTATTAATATTTGATAAATGACAGATGGAATCAGACCTCTTGGATACTTAAATTTGAATGAAAAAATTTAGAACATATAGTTTTTTCTTCAGAATTGGGTGTTAGAAAATCACTTCCAAAAGTCATTTCTGAGTGGGCTTTGCCTCTTGATTTATTCTAAAGCTCTCAGTGTGTTACCTACATTAGAAGAGATGAACATGAATTTGTCCTGGCAATTCTCAGCACCATTTCTATGGACAAGAATCGTGCAAGCTTTGCAGCTCTTTTTCAGTCATGTTGGTAGAGTAAGTAGAGTATGTTCGTGTGTAGGAAGAAAAAGTTTATGAAGGATGGGACTCCTGGACTTGAGGGTCCTCAACTTTCTCCTCTGAATCTCACAATGCCAGAGCTTTGTATGATTGCACCAAAGATGCAAAGTCTTCTTGATCTAAAGCTCATCATTCAATATCCTCAGCCCTCCTGTAAGTGATCACAGTAAATGACTACCTTTCCAAAAATCTTTAAGAATATGTCAATATGTGTAATTCATAGACAGGAATGATTTATTGTCCATTTCCCACCCATTACCAATTTATTTTCTCCTATATTCACAGTGTATGTAAAAGTGAATATCTATTTGAATTTCTATCTTATGCTCCAAAAATTTGACATCAATCAAAACGGTGCATTTCTAATCAGATTCTAGGACACTTCTGACATCTGATTAGTCCTCAAAATATCATTGTCATATCCATTTGAACATTTAACATCTTGTCAGAATATTTGAAGACTCCAAATCTTTTATAGTCTATTCTTTTAGCCAAATAATGGTGGCAGGTTTCCCCCTGAGGTATCTTTGATTTCCAGGAAAACACTTTAAAATAAGGAACCACCAGCAGCAATTTCCTTGGTAGGGCTGACATCCTAGAATTGGACATGGACACCGGTCCCTGCAAAGACTCAGACAGAGGTCTTGGAGATTATGGAGAGGAGGCTGTGCTGTGCTCTATATTCCATGATGAATAGAACAGAAGTTTTTAGACTATTCTGGAATCTTGTTACTCCAATTTTTAAAGCAGTAGTTGGTCATAAGCTACTCCATTTTGAGTTTAAGTACTGAGATGCAATGACTCCACACGTGCTTTGTAAACCATATGGCATAAAGTGATAATCATACTGATAAAAATGACCACTGTGAACTTCTCCAATTAATCAGAAGCACATGGGTGCATGGCTATATCAAACTCTTTTGAAAAACTTGACCCATGAGCTTATCAAATACACTAGACCATGTATTGATGTGACCCCCAGTTCATTGAAGACCCACAAAAAGAGGAGCACCCTGAGACAGCAGCACCCTGACCCTGTCACCTGGTCACTTATCTCAAGCCTTGCCAGGAAAATCACTACAGGGACAAACATCTGAACCTCTGTCTAGGGGCTTCAGCAGAGTGCAGTTTCTCTTACCCATGATGACTTCACGAGTCCTACTATAAGTTGACACTGTGAAACTATCATCTGTCCAGAACTTTGTCTAGAATATGATCCTGTGCTTTGAAAGCTTTGTACCCTGAGCAAATTCTTTGGCTGGTGTGTAAATTTATCTGATGACCTACAATGACTTTTTTCATTCATATCTGCTCTCTGCCTTTGCTCTTAGTTTAGCTTTCTGAACCTTTATGGCTATCTTAATCCTTTCTTAGCCCTTTTGTAACTTATTGATATAATTGGGTGAAGTGTGATGTGTGAATTGAGTGTTACAGATATTAGAAATTAAGATTAAAGTAAAAGAGTCTATGATTGGCTGGCTTATGATGACTTGGTGACCCATAAGTATTCAGTGAACTGCCACTGATAAAAGTGGTATAGACTGTGAATTTATTGTTATTCAATATATTCTGACATTGTGGAAAGACACAAACATGTTTCATCTATGTTAATGACATAGCATGCTCATGACAGAGATCTTCCAAGCATCTGGTCAAGTCTACATGAGGATGAGAGGGAGGGTTGAAAACCATATCCAAGGAGAAAATCAAGAACAGAGCTAATCTAATACAGGTCAGTGCCTGGATAGCACTAGTGGAGTTTGTGGATCACAGGCTCTGAATGAAGGCTATTTATCAAGAAAGCAATCTAGAACATAAGGACAGAATTGCTAGTATACAAATGTGGTACTGTCTAGCAGAAATAATATTTAGTCTTATCAAAATCCCCATGGGTTGATTACTACTGGGGGGAGGAAATCACTACCTATCATTAAAATGTAAAATGGGTAGAAAGAAGGCATTTTGTTTAAGAGATTAGACAAAAACCTATGAGTAATAACATTTGTATTAATATTGGGTTTTGGAATTGCAAAGAATATCTTTGGTTGCATTTGGGAATAGGATAAGGAGTGATTTAAATAGCTTTACATTAAAGAATAGAAGTTTTCTATTTTTATTTTTTGTCTTTTTTAACTCAAAAATGGTTTACTTAAAACACATAATAAAAGAATTTCAAGCAAGAAAATAAAATAACCAAAAAATGTTTACATATAAGAATTTAAATTCATTGTAGATTGATCTATAGGGTTAAAAACATTTAAACTTTTCTTTAAGCATACAAGAAAATACATAGCAATCAAAAATGTGTACATATCTTGAAAAGGATCTCACAAGTATAAAGATTTTGTTTTGTTTTGCTTTTATTTTAAGTAGGAAAAAGAAAATAGCCATAAATGTAATACAAAGAAGAACAATTCAACAAATGCAGGAAGTCTTGGAAGAAAAAGTTCATGACAAATTTTAGAGGACTTTAGGATTCTTGAAAACAGTTTTCTTTCTTTTTTAACAAGACAGAAAGGAAGATTACAATCACACATAGATCTCAAGCGGTTGCTCACAGCCAAACTTTAAGTGTATCTCCAAACCCTTTCTTAGGTTCTACTTAGCATTCCAATTGGATTTGCCATACAGATTAACATCGGCAGTTAAAATATAGAAGTCCTGGTTAAATTTGTAATTCAGATTTTAAAGATCATTTATTTAGTGGGGTGGGGTTGTGGTCCAGTGGCAAAGCACTTGACTCGCATGTCTGAGGCACTGGGTTCAATTCTCAGCACCGCATATGAATAAAAAATAAAGGTCCATTAACAACTACAAATATAAAAACAAATAAAATGCCTTTGAAAATGACTTATTTAGTATAAATTTATTTAAGCTTAATATCTGTTTACGCCATCTGTCATTAGTCTTAATTCACTGCCCTATGCTATTTGGTGGAGTCACTTTTACCCATCGACTTGCTATGAATTCCATTTCTGAATGTCATTTTATATAATAGCCAACTTATAGGTATCTTTTGCCTTTGGTCAATGAAACATATATGGGTTCCTCTTCATAGAATAACTTTGACTGTAAATGTCATTTTGAGCTTCAAGACATGAAACAAGACTTTCTGATTATCATAGTTACTATAAATACCTCTTTAATACATCTTCTCATTTAATAAATGCACCATAGTCCAGGTACCAACCTAGGTATTAAGAATAGGGTTTGTATCTGTTTTAAAGTCATAAATGATTACTTTGTAACTGGTTAAATAAACTGCTGTTTCTTAGGTTATAAAGACCTGTGGTATATCTGTTTGCTTTGACTGAGTCAATTTCTGAACATTAACATTGTTTCCTAAATGTATAAGAGATTTAAGGCTATCATTTGATTTTTGTTAACCCATTCAGACCTGTGATTATTGTTACTGTGCACTTTAGATTCTAAATTGTACTTTAAAAGTTAAACTTAGTTAAATGTAAAGCTTAGGAGAGCACTTTGCCAAGTTGGTATTCTCCAAACTAAAATTATCTGTAGCAAAAGTCTTGGATTTGTATAGAAATAACACATTTGGTTGGTATTGGGTGGGGGGGAAGACTAGAAAGTAGAAAAATAACACTCATGTTGCATTTGAGGAAAAGATAAGTAAATAACTTTAACATTAACTGCAAAAATAGAGTTTTACACAAGAAGTGGCAGTTAATTGAAGAAACTTCTATCTGAAGATTAAGGAAAATGTCCTTTCTGAGGAAGGGATTGTGGAGGATGAGCAGGAGATTTTGGAAAAAAAAAATTAACAAAGGAGAAGAGGGGAGATAGGAGGGAAGAGAGAGGGGAAGAACTGGAGAGAAAGAGAAGAGTGAGGGAGAGGAAGGGAAAGGGGTTTCCAAGGACAGCAGAGCAGGATGAGCAAAAAAAAATAAAGTTTAAAAAAGCTCAACATGGTCCACTATGTGAAAGCTCAATAGATATTAGTAACATAGACTTAATTAGGAAAATCCTGCAAAATTTTACATAAACCAGAGATTTTGTTCTTTATTTTGTAAAAATTGCCAGGTAAATTTAACAATGTCTCTTAAGTAAATGTTTCTACCATCATATATTCCATGGGGTCAGAAAGATAAGCCTACTAGTGATGTTAGAAGGCAGTGATTAGAGGGCAAAGGAACCAGGGGAAAGGAGATCTGTAAAAAAAGATGCTATTTCATAGTCTGAGGCCAGAGGGATGTAGTATACAAACTAAGTCAGGAAGAATAAGTAGCCTCAAGGAATGTGAGAGATCAAATTGAATTAATTGAATTAAAACAATTTACCTGTTAGACAAGAAAAACTGAGGGGAAGCAAGGCGCCTTAGATAATACCATTGTTTCTGGGTGTATGATAAAATCATGTAATGAGATTAGAAAACAGGTGAGTGCTATGGGCAAAGGATTCTCTGTAAAAGACTGACTCCTTTACAAAGCAGAGGCTGTGGTGACACAAGGGAGGCCCTTGCCTCAGGCACAAAACTTAACTGATTTAAATTTGTTTCTTTTGCTTTGCTTTCATTATGAATAAACAGCACAATGTTTCTGACTATTTATTTACATTTGCCTATACCTATCAATATTTTTTCTAGGAAGCAATTTTATTAAATTGATCTCTGAATTCAACACAGTAATTATCAAATCCCAACAGAGTTTTCCATGGAACTTAGAACCTTACTTTAAAATTGATATTGACCAATCCCCTGCACTGCTCAAAATAAATTACATGAATAAATAAAGTAAAATAAGAAAGCATGTGTCCAACAATAGCCAACATATTGTTGATGACAATGCAGTAGGATGACATGAAACATTCAACAGTAATGCTTAAAACAACACCATAGTAATTTTAAACTTTGTGATTGAATAAACACATATATCAATGGAGCTAAACAGAGAAGAAAACATGGTTTTTACTGAGTAGCCATTAAAGATTAGTGAAAAAAATACTAACAAATAGTGCTATTAAAAAAATTAATGCTATTATACCTAATTATCCATATAAAAACACAATTTAAAAAAAAACATTTCAGGTAGGATGAAGACTAAAACATTAAACACAAATCTATAAGGCTCTAAGAAACCATTAGATGAGATTAAAACAAAAGGTAAACCACAATGGATTGATATAGTATTCAATCAAGAATTCCTACAAATCAATAAGAAAATATTGTCATTGTAGAATATAAGCAAAAGATAAAACAGTTAATTCAGAAAATGAATCAATAATTGCAAAAATCTCTATTAAAATGATATAAATCTCATTAATGAAAAGATTTAAAAATATACAATAGGGAAAGGGTCAAAATTTATTAGAATGGAAAAATGAAAATGTTTGATGTAATGAGTGCTGTATGCACACGTGTTAAGCCTTTTGTAACTGCTTGTTAGAGCACAATTTATCACAATCCATTTTGAAACAATTTTGGTATATTTAGTAAAGTTTCAAATGCATGGACCCTGTGATCCAGTAATTCCACACCAAGGTATAAAATCTGAAGAAACTCACTTGTTAACAGGGAGATATATACAAGCAGGCTCATTAAAATATAAAAGAATACTTGCCCATAAAATAGATGGATAAAGTATAGATTATGAATTGAATCAAAACAGATCAGTAAAAATGAATGAAACACAGTTGGACAAACCATTAAGGATGTATCTCAAAATAATATTCAACTAAATATTTTATTACCTTTACAAAAATAAAGTGATATTATATAATTTTATTTACATGCAGCATGAACAGACAAATATATAAAACAGTAGAAAGAAAGAAAGAGAGGGATACAATTAGAGAGTGATACATAGAGAGAATTTAATGTACAGGCATGTTTTAGTAGTCTATTTTAGTAGTCTATGTTCATTGTTGAACTATATGTATGTATCTATATATAGATAAAAATTTGAATAATGATTTTTGTACAAATTCAATAATTAATAGCTTAATTGTTGTGTTCATAATGTCTCGAATGAACATCTTGATTCTCACCATGATACTTTTTGTACATTCTTCCTGATAATCATTATCACTCATTACAGTCACATCTGTTCCTGGCTTCCATTATGAATGTCTTTGTTTGTTTCTCTTTTGAGATATTATGAAATATCCACTAGTTGTATTAATTTCTGATCATAGCTCTTCTTTATTCTGGTATCATTGTCAGTGGCCAGCTTTTAATCATCATGTTATTCATTGCCTCAGCAAAAGAATGTATATATGTATGCATGTATGTATGTTTGTTTTTTGGGGGAATTGAACCCAAGGATGCTCTACCACTGAGCTATATAGCCCCAACCATTTTTATTTTGAGGTGGGATCTTGCTAAATTGCCCAGGCTGTTCTTGAATTTATGATTCTCCAGCCTCAGCCTCCTGAGTAGCTGGTATTATAGGTATATACCATGTACCCAGTTTAGTGTGCATTTTGAGATTATAAAGTCATAACATTTCTCTATAAATTATCATATCTGCCTGGCTGATATTTTGTTAGCATCTTCCTATAACCAAGTGAATTTTGCCCAGTTATTGCTTTATCTTCATCAAAATGTTTCATTTTTCTGCATGCTTGACACCAATGTGTATTCTAAATCATGAAATTCCTTTTGTTTCTGCCAGTCTTATTAAAGCCATAGTTTCAACCTATAAAGCAAATTCTAAAACCTAAAAGATTTTGCTTCATAAATATCATACAGTTTCTTATCATAAGCCTCATAACTTTAATTAAGTTGCCAGTGTTCTTTCTCCAACTGAGGCCAATTTAATGAACAATGCAATGATCCTGACTGTAGTTCAATACTTACAATTTTTTTAAACTGATGAAGGTTTCTCCTGGTGCAAAACCTTTTTACCTCTTTCAGCTAGTGGTTAGTATTTCTACTTAATGATCTTATTGGAAAGCAATGTCAACTTAACCTTAGCAGGAAAAAAACCATTAGGAAGGGGTTTCAAAAATTAGATTGAATAATTTTTTGTCCAGTAGAGAGGCCATATTTAGGTCAGAGTGAGAAAAGTAGGGTTTCTCCCAAATTATCACTTACTGGTAAAAGATGATCCAATCTTGGCTTTTCTCAAGAGAAGTCCCTGTAGAAATCTTGAACCTAGGTTCTGCAACAAACCTCCAGGTTCTATCTATAGAAAATTATTCAAACTTCATCTTGTTCTCCCATAATTCCTTAACTTATAATTTCTAGATTTAATTGTTGATAAATAGAAAAATGCATTTGCTTACTATTTACAAAGATCCTTCTTTAATTTGTAGAATATATAAATAACACAAAATGACAAGTGAATAGGAAAAAGAAGCACATATACAAAACCATTCATATACAACCTGGCTATTTTTACCACCTTGAACACTCCCAACAGCAATACAGCAAATAATCCTAAAGTGATAGAAGGGGATAGGTCTAGAAAGAATAGCATTTTCAAAACCAAATAAAATGATTAGATATTTGAGAATAGTTTTATGTTAATCAATTTAGTCACCACATTAATTCTCAGTATTATTTCATATGTTTGAGAAAAAAAGATAAAATATTTTTGTATCATTATTCAGGGGTATAATTTACAATTCATTTGAAAGTAGAGGATGTACTTTGTGCTTATATGCATCAAGGTTTGAGGTTGTGCATTTCAGTTTTATTTTATTTTATTTGGCATATGCAAAATAAATGCTGTTTGTTAAGGTAGACAAAGCTTACACAACAGCTGTATCAATCCAGGGTTTAACACTGTAAAACTTAAGAGCATTACCTTGTGGATTTACCTTATATTCCTGAGTTGCATGTTTGTGACTGACTTTGATCAGAACTAAGCTAGAGTCAAATCCTCCCCTGTCTAATGAGTATTGGTCGATCTAGAGCAGGGAGTCATTCAATCTAAAGACTTACTGAATAAATCTTTGTTCAACAAAAAAGCTCATATTATCATTTTCAGTTTTGATGCATGAGCTGCCTAAAACTGGCTATATAATCATATTATTAAATACTACTCTAAGATTAAGATCAAAATATTTTCCTAGAGTTAAGATTTTTAAGAGGAAAAATAAAATATATATATACATATATGTATATATATACACATATATATGTATACACACACACATATATATATAAATATATATAAATATTTATATATATAAATATATATAAATATATATAAATATATATAAATATTTATATATATAA
>NW_026000093.1:36447236-36454856 GCF_001458135.2 Marmota marmota marmota | reverse complement strand
TATATATATATATATATAAAATAGGCTTTGAAATTAAACAGCTTTGGGTTGAAGGTTTACTTTATTTATTTATACTAGAGATTGAACCTAGGGACTTTGACCACTGAGCTACACCCCAGCCCTTTATTTTTGAGACAGGGTCTAACTTGCTTAGGGCTTCAATAAGTTGTTGAGGCCAACCTCAAACCTGTAATTCTCCTGCCTCAGCCTTCTGAGTCACTGGGATTCCAGGCATGCATCATCACATTCAGCTTCAAACTTTTTCTATAAATTCCCATTAGTGTGATTTGAGGCAAAGTACTTAAGTTGTTTTTACTGCATGTTTCTTAAGCTTCAAAATGAAGAGAATACATTTTCATTAGTACTTTTCAAACTTTTCAATGTACGGTATATGGGACTAAGCAGGAGGCAATTTGTGGCTATTTATATGAAACTTGGCAAAATATTGCCTTTATTTTATATAATCATTGTAAAAACACAATAAAAGTATTGGTTAAAAAATAATATTAGGCTGTAAAACACTTTCAAATAGTTTCATAGTGACTTAAACTAAATCTGTGAACATAAGGTTGTTTTGAATATTTTTTTTAATGTCAGGTCTTATTTTTTACTAAATTTTTCTGATAATCTATTTAAAAATTTTTAGCTGTTATTAACATTGAACTTTGTACAAGTAAGAGAAAAAGGTAAGCCATTTGAGAATTTTCAAAGTTGTACAATTTAATTATATTATAAAAATAGCATAGTGTCGTTTTTCTGTTATTGATGAATATAGTATTAGGTGTATTATTTTCATGTGAATATATTGTGAATATAACTGAACTTTTCATATAAATTATTTCATAGTAAGATGGAACTTTCATTTGCAGACTTTTGTATGCTTCCAAGCAATTGCTCCAGAGCAGATATGGAAAGCACTAAACTTAGTAGTTCCAGCACCAAAACTAGTAGTTCCAGTTATCTATTGCTGCATAACAAGCCACCCTTAAATGTTGTGATTTACAGCATCAATTTAGTTTCCTCACACATTTCCAGTTTGGGCAGGGCTCAGCAGGGAAGGCTCTTTTTTCCCCCAAGTAGTACCAGCTAGGATAGTTTGATTTTTAAGAAAGATCATAATTATGGCTGAGCCCTGGGTTCTGGCTGCTGGCTGAGAGCTCATCCAGGCTCTATGAGCTAGTGCTTTGATTTGTCTCCATGTGAACATCTTTATAAGACTCCTCAAGCATCTTGCAGCATGATCACAGGTTTATAAGAGCTTATATTCCAAGAAACTATAAGTAAAACCCACTAAACTCTTACTAAATGACTAGCAACTAGACATCACAACTTCTTCATGCTACTGATGAAGTAGTCATAGATCTACCCAGATTCTGGAGATAGATTCCACCATCTTCAGTAGACTACCATATTTAAACATAGAGATTTAGTGATGCACTCATAGTTATGTATGTCTTGAGGCAGCTCACCTGCTCATTCCTCAACCCCACTTGGCTACTGGAACTGTCCACTTTGCATTGCCCTGAAACCCAAACTCTTTCAACAGTGTCACCAGTTCCTTGTGGATAATGGAATCAACAGGAGTAAATTCTGCCTCTAATTGTTGTAGTATTTTTCTAGGTAATAGAGCATTTTTTTAGCCAAGCCCAGAGTATTAAAGAGTACCAGCAAGTAACTATCTCATTGTCAGTAAATATATTGGAGTGCTATCTGCTTCCGGGAGTATTTCCCATTGACAGAAACAGGTTCCAAAACTAGTGGCAAACCTAGGTCACTTCAAGTTTTCCTGAAAATGAAGATGATCAACTTCTTGTTGTATACCTGCTTTAGTCACTTGCGGTTGTTATAATAGAGTATCATAGACTAAGAAGCTTATAAACAGAAATCTGTTTTTCACAGTTCTGGTCAGTTTCTGCAGAGGGACCTCTTCCCTGGTTGCTGACTGCTGACTTCTTATATTCTTACATGGTGGAAAAAGGGATTGAGAGCTATGGTGTCCCTTTAATAAGAGCATTAATCCTATTCACAGGGGCTTCACCTTCACATCTAATTACTTCTAATACCATCACAATGGAAAGTTAATATCTCAACATAAGAATTGTTGGGCAGACAAAATTATTAAGTCCATAACAACAACTATAACCTATTGGGGCATGCCTATTGTGAAACTATTTACTTCAATATAAGGATTAGTTTTGGCATATAAAAGTCTTCAGAAGATATCAGTAGGTATATAAATAATAGCTAAAATATGTGAGCTCTAAATTCAGACCATTAAATGCTTCTATGTTTTATACTTAGTTTTTAATCTTCATTCTCTTCTTTTAGTGAGATTTTGGATAAAAAGAGAGATAACTAAGTTTAAATAGTCTTACTCAAAGCCAGAAAACACCCTAAGCTTTACAATAATGTGATCAAATCCCAAAAGAATTGCACTGAGATCTTGATTGAATTTGTCTCTAATTATATATTTACTTAGGAATATGTGACACAATCTCAAAATTTTACTTCCCTTTAAAATAATATGTGTGTGAGTATGTGTGTATATGTGTGCATGTATGCGCGTGCATGAATCTGAATATCCAATTTTTATGTTCTATGTTTCATTAATTATTTGAGTATTGTCATAAAATATTTTTATTTTTTAATTTAACTCTTAAATATATGTAAATATTTTATTAAACAAATAGGAAAACAAATAATAGACATTAAGCAAATTTATTTAATTAAACAATATCTCTATTAAATAAATATTATTGAATATCTACTGGCTTCTTTATTTGTGCTGGTTACATAATGGTAGAAAAATAGTAGAAAGAAATCACACTCATAATATAGCTTTCTTCTAGTAGGGAAGTTCTGTAATCAATCTTAATTTAAAATAAAAACAAAATTTATTTATAGAAAATATGTGTGTGTGTATGTGTGTGTGTGTGTGTGTATGTATGTGTGTGTGTGTGTGTATGTGTGTGTGTATATATATATATATATATATATATATATATATATATATCAGAAGATTAAAGCATCCAGTACTTTAAAAAGCTCAAACAAGTAAAATATATCCTCATTAACTCAAAATCAATTCCAGATTAGTACTTTCCAAATTAATGTAACCTTGATAGTTTCTTTCATGCCTAGGGAATGGAGCTTTCTTATAAATATTTTGGTAAATAGAGTTAGAGGAGAGGATAAATTCAAATCAACAACTATTTATTAACTAGTGTGCAGTCAATACTATGTTTTACAAAACCATAGTAATTAATGCATTTGTAATCAGACAAAGAATATATACATTGAAAACAGTTATTAAAACCAGACTTCCAATGCTTAAGATGCAAAGGAGAGGTATAGATGATAGCTCCTATTAATGTTCAGAAAATTACATAAAATTATACAGAAAATAAACATTATGCCAAGACAATTATAATTTTCTTTTAGCAACTGAGTAGGCATTCAGCACATTTTCTTTTCCTTAAGATCATTTTATTAACGTCAAAATGTAGCGTAGCTCATGGAAACATTAATAAAGATATTTTGATTGAGTGCATAATAAACCTATATAAAAATAAAACACTTTTGCTAATAGTACATACATATTCTGTAGTTTACTTATTTGATAAATTCCTATTTCAACATATACATTATGAGATTTTTCATTTTACTTTGCAATATTTGTTTTGTCAAAATAAAGAAAAGCACAATGTTTTATTTTAGTACCTAAATCCCTGTATGGTGTTGTATTAGATTTTCTATTGTGATCTCTAGAACATAGTGTGGAGATATAAATGGAAAGATTTTATAAGGACAAACCATACTATATAGTCATCTCCACAGGAAGGGTAGGAATAGGAAAAGATAATCTGATTTATTAGTTTAAAAGGTAACTCTAGAATTAAATGTGCTCAGGAATGGGACTCAAGCCAACATTTTTCTTACATCTTTCTCATTAGATAGTAAGTTCCCCGAAGGTAAGAATAAAGTAGAAATAAACTGACTCCATCTGCACTGCAATATTCATTGAGACAAGAGTAAACCCAATTATTTTTCTCACAAAATTTAGGCAGCTGTGATCTCTCTTTGTTATTGTTATTATCATTTGTAAAGAAAGGATTCCGTGTAAAGAAATACCTTCACAATGCTTTGTGCTATCACTTCTCATCATTCCCAACATAAATTCTGTACCTATTAGATAATAACACTCTCTTCCTTCTCACCATTATCCCCAACCCTTAGTCCCTAGTGAGCACTATTCTGTTTTCTGCTTCTATAAATTTGTTTATTCTAGGGAGGTGAAACATGGGAAATCATATGAATGACATCATCAAGGTGGAGGGAAGGAGATTCAAATCTTTGCCTATCTCTCCATAAAAACAATTAGATAATTTTTTCATATATGAAAATAGCACTGAGTAAGCTCCAGAGTGTAGTTAAAAAGCTACAGCAACACAGTGGAGGGAAAAAAAAATTAACTGGACTAACTACATAGAAACTCATGGGAAGACCTTCATTTTCCTGCATTATCCCATTCTCCAGGAGGACAACTTGGCACTGAAAGACAGCCCTCTAGCTTTTGAGTTTCCCTTGTGAGGAAAAAGAGAGCCGGGCAAGTTGCCAGCTCCCCAGCCTTTGGAGGGACTTTCTGAAGGACCTGGTTTGATGATTCACCCATCTCACCGGACAGATAGGCATAGCTAAGATGTCTGGATATAATTGGAAACAAAAGAATGAAGGTTATCAGTATCAACTCCACAGAAGTACCACTGGTCCTCAAGGGCCTGTGTAGAAGAGAACCTCACCAGTAAAGCCTCAGGAGAGGACATGCTACTGTACCACCCTGGGCCATCCCCCCAACACTTCTGCTCCACAGCATGGTTCTCTGACCACTCTAAATACACCCATGTGTAAAACTAGCTCTGGAATCACAGCAGGTATGCACACAGTCTGGTTTTGGAACCATATCCTGGCTCCAGATCTTGACTACACAGTCTCTATGCAAACATTTATATCTTCCACACTGGTGTCCTGTCTCATTGAACAGGCATGCATCCCAGATGCTGATGCTGTGACTGTTCCATTAGCTTCCATCCTTTATATCCCAGTTTAATTGCCTCTCTGAGCATACCTACACCTTATACATCAGCACCACCGCCACCACATGCATGCCTGAGTGCTGAATCGAGTGACAAGATGCATCCCCCAGCCACAACTTGCCTCTATGAATGAAAAGGGGAACAGGAAAATCTACCATTCTTTGCCACTAAGAATCCTAATAGTCCAAGCCACTTCAGGAGAATAGAAGCCCCCACAGTCTTGGCTGCCAAAGACTCCCAAGGTCTTCTCTAAAACTGATCTCAGCTGATAGAGGTGCATGAAAAATAAGCCCACTGTACAATTCAAGAGCCAGAAATGATACAAACCTTCCAGCCAGCATATTCACACCCACACAAAAGTGAACGTCTTTCCCCACAGAAACTAATTTATAAAAACTGTAAGAGCTGTCTATTTCCTTAGAAGTACAGACACCAGATCTATACAAAACACAAGTCATCCTACACTGAGGGGTAGCCCAGTGGTAGAACGATTGCCTAGTATATGTGAGGTCCTGGGTTCAATCTTTTCCACTGGGGAAAAAAGTCAAAGACATGATATTACCATAATAAATAAATACAATAATTTTCCAGTATGAAACTCCAAGATACAGACATCTAGAGATTGTCTGACAAATAATTCAAAATAATTTTAATGAAGCTCAGTGGGCTTCTTGAGATAGAAGACTAAACAGAATCAAAATGGTGTATGAAAAACTTGTAAGTCCAAGGAGAGAGAGAAATGATTAAAAAGAAAAACCAACATAAATTCTAGAGCTGAAAAAGACATGAATTTTTTGACATGAAAGAAATCAATAGATTGCTGTAACTGCTGACTCAATCAAGCAGAAAAAAAAGAATCAATGAACTCAAAGACATATCATTTGAAATAATCAGTCAGAGAACAGAAAGAATAAAAAATGAAAATGAGTGAACAAACTCTTTGTGACTTCTGGGGTACCATCAAGTGAAGCAATATGCACATTAATGGAATTCATAGAAGGAGCAGACAAACAGAAAGTGACTCAAACTTACTTAAAGAAATAAGGACAGACCTGGAGCAGTGGCATATGACTACAATCCCACTTTTTTTGGGTAGGAGAGGCTGTGGCAGGAAAACTGCAAGTTCAAGACCAATCTCAGCAACTTAGACCCTATCTCAAAATAAAAAAAGTGAAAAGGACTGGGGATGTAGATCAGTAATAAAAAAACCTCTGTATTCAATTCCAAGTACCATAAAATTGAAAATAAAAAGAAGAACAGAGAACTTCTGAAATCTGGAGGGAAACTGTCATCTTGATCCATGATGCCTATGAATCCCACATAGCTGAACGTTTTCACTGAGACACATTATAGTCAAAGTGTCTGAAGTCAAAAACAATGAAGGAAATTGGAAATAGTAAGAAAAGGCAAACTCACCACGTGCATGGCAGTCTCTGTAAGAATGTCAGCATATTTCTCAACAGAAACCTTGCAAAGTGGTATAAAGTGAGATAACATATTCAGAAGGCCGAAAGAAAAAAAAAATCTCCATCCAAGAACAATATACTAAGAAGGAACACTATACTAACACTATCCTTTAAAAAAGCAAAGATAAAGTCTTCCCTGAACAAAAAACACTAAGAGAATTTATCACTGCTAGAGCTTCATTACAAGAAATGCTAAAGTGAATTCTTCAAAGTGAAACAAAAATATACTAAACAACAATGAAAAAGTATAGGATGGCATAAATGTCATTGGTGAAAGTATGTGTATTGACACCTACAGACTAAGGTAATACTGGTGTGTAATTTATTTTAATCTTAATATAAATGTTAAAATTTATTTATGGATACACAATATAAAAATAAGTAAACTCTGACTATAAGAACACAAATTTGGGAGTAGTAAGTAAAAGCATAGTATTTTCGTATGTGACTGAATATAATATGTTATGAACTTGAAATACAAGTTCTACCTATAAGATATGATGTATAATATCTAAGATATGTTATGCAAGCTCTGAGGTAACCACAAAGAAAATAACCTATAACATATGTGCAAGAGATAAAGAATCAAAACACTAAAAAAATTCATAAAATAATGAAAACAATAAAAGGGAAAATGAGGGTAAAAATTTTGAAAAATAGACATGAAATAATAAGCAAAACAGGAATAGCAAGACCTCACTAATCAATAATTATCATAAAAGTAAATAATTGAACTCATCAATCAAAAGGCATAGAATGATTAAATCTACGAAAAGTAGGATTCAGTGATATACTGTCTATAAGTGACTTACTTTAAAGACACACATCATTTTAAAGTAGGAGATAGAAAAAAATAATGCAAAAGGTAACCAAAAAGAAGAGTGATTATACTTCCAAAAAGAAACAGGAGTGATTATACTTCTATTAGACAAAATACATTTTAAGCCTAAAGCTGTCTCTTCAGATTCAAAGGAGACATTATGTAATGAAAACTGGGTAAATTCAAATATAGCAATTATAAAAAACACACAAACCTGATATTCGAGCATCTAAATATATAA
>NW_026000093.1:36421109-36445793 GCF_001458135.2 Marmota marmota marmota | reverse complement strand
GGGAGGGGGGATAGTAGAGGATAGGAAAGGCAGCAGAACACAACAGACACTAGTATGGCAATATGTAAATCAGTGGATGTGTAACTGATGTGATTCTGCAATCTGTATATGGGGTAAAAATGGGAGTTCATAACCCACTTGAATAAAAGTGTGAAATATGATATGTCAAGAACTATGTAATGTTTTGAACAACCAACAATAAAAATTTTTTAAAAAGGGAATACGTACTGTGTTTGAAGACAAACAGATATGAAAATACAGTGGACTGATATTTAGTGAATGATATAAAAGCAGTAATGAGGGAAACAGTGATAAATACTTACACAGAAAAAGGAAGAAAAACTTTAAGTAAACAATTTAACTGTATACCTCAAGGAGCTACAAAAGTAGCAAACTAGACTCAAACTTATCAGAAGGAAAGAAATGTTAAATATTAGCGCATAAACAAATAAAATACAGAATTTTTAAAATTAGAGAAAAAACAATACTAAGATTTGGTGCCTTTTTGTTTTGTTTTAAAGAATCAAACCTTATTCTGGTAAATAAAATTAGAAAAGAAAGAGGAGACATTACTGCATGTGTTTTGGAAATAAAAAAGATCAGAAGGGAATATTATGAAGGATTATATGAATTATATGCAATAAATTTGATAACCTAGAAGAAATGGATAAATTCCTACAAATGTACAGCCTATCAAAACAGAATAAAGAAGAAATGAAAAGTATGAACAGATAAATGAGAAATGAGGAATCTGAAGAAGAAATAAAAAATTTCCCAGCAAAGAAAAGTTCAGGATAAGATGGCTTTATAGTTGAGGTCTACCAAAGATCAAATAAGAATTAGTAGCAAAACTTTTAAAACTCTTCTAAGCAAAGAATGGAGAGAAGATTTCCAAATTCATTTTATTAGGTCAAATCATACTGAACCAAATAAAAAATGGGACAAGACAATAAAACTACAGGCCAATGTCTCTAATAAATGGAAACACTTTTCAATGAAATGGTAGAAAACCAAACTTGATAGCACATTAAAAGGATCATACACCATAGGCAAATATGATTTATCCTTCAGATACAAGGATGACTTAAAGTATGTAAATCAATGGGACAAAACATTAATAAAATGAAAGAAATTCATGATATTTATTCATTAATAAAATGCATAAATATCATTTGACTAAGTTCCAACATCCATTCATGATTAAAACTCTGAGCAAAATAAATATTTCTTTTTAACATTTATTTTTCAGTTATAGATGGACATAATGTCTTTATTTTATTTTTATGTGGTGCTGAGGATTGAATCAGTGCCTCATGCATGCTAGGTGGGCACTCTGAGCCACAACCCCAGCCCCCACAATACATGTTTTAGTCAGCTTTTTCACCACTGGGATTGAAAGACCTGACTAGAACAATTGTAGAGGAGGAAGACTTTATTTGGGGGCTCATGGTTTCAGAGGTCTCAATCTATAGACAGCAAGCTCCATCCCTTGAGGCTTGAGGTGAGGCAGAACAACATGGTGGAAGAGAATGGTGGAGGGAAGCAGCTCACATGATGATCTGGAAGCAGAGAGAGAGACTCCACCCTCCAGATACAAAACATATACCCCATAGCCACACTCCTAATGAACCACTTCCTCCAACCACACCACACCTACCTCCAGTTGCCATCCAGCTAATCCCACCAGGGACTAATTCACTGATTAGGTTAAGGCTATAACACAATAATTTCTCCTCCAAACCCTCTCACATTGTCTCACAAGTGAACTTTTGAGAGACACCTCATATCTAAACCATGACAATACATATATACAAGGAAATTATCTCAACATAATTATTGCTATATATGAAAAGTTCACAACAAATACCATATTCAGCAGGGAAAACATCCAATGTTTTCCTTCTCAGATATGGTACTTTTTACACAAATTAGCTCACCTGTCTCAAACAGAAAGAGCAAATATCAAAAGACCTGTAACAAGTAAAGATACTGACTTGGTAATTAAAAACCTTCCAACAAACAAACAAAAAAAAAAGGCTTGGACCAAATGACTTTATAGGTGAGTTAAATCAAACATTTAAAGATATTTCTCCAAGAACACTGTAATATCAAGTTGTTATATTTTGGAAAGTAGCCTTTCTTCTTAAATTGTCTGTAAATTTACAAATTTAACTCACTTTTATAATTTGAGAAGGTATTTTATTTATTTATTTTTGTGGTACTGGGGATTAAATACAGAGGTACACTACCACTGTGCTACATATACTGCCCTTTTTATTATTATCATTATTATTATTATTATCGTTAGTATTAGCATGTGTGTATGTGGAAGGTGTTCTGAGACAGGATCTCACTAATTCAAAGCTGGCCTAGAACTTGCAATCCTTCTGCCTCAGACTTCTGAGTGGCTGGGATTACAGATGTGTGCCATCACACCTTGTTTATAAAGTCACATTTAAAATTTAAAAAATATACGTTATTTAAAATTCAACTGAAGAGTGTATTAGTATTATTGTTATCATTATTATTAACTACCTTGTCATAATGTCAAAAGATGTATACATTTGAATTGCATATGCTCTATGAAAAATTATCAAAATGAGAGAATGGCAAAGAGGTAAGTCTTAAGGAATGGATACGCAAATCACAAAAGATTAAGTTTGATTGAATGAGATTGTTTTGATGATGATTTGAGAAATAGTGAAGTGAAAGTGAGTTTCAGAAAGAGAATGTGGTGTCCTGAG
This sequence comes from Marmota marmota marmota, assembly GCF_001458135.2. Taxonomy (NCBI): domain Eukaryota; kingdom Metazoa; phylum Chordata; class Mammalia; order Rodentia; family Sciuridae; genus Marmota; species Marmota marmota. Next base: position 36,443,049 of record NW_026000093.1, on the reverse strand, counting down.
TGATTAATGGGATAAGGTAATTATTTATTATATAAATGTATGGTTTAGGACTTTGACTCATTGCAAGATAAACTTGAACATGTTTCTACTTGGAATTCTTACATAAACCAATCACTTGTATTCAGTTTGTGCTGTACTGAGGCTCTGATGCACACTTTTGTCGGCCTTGCTGAAAAAGAGATTTGGGTTTTATGGTTTTTTTTTTTTTTTGGAAGATTTGGTCCCCAGTCCATGGTGTTATTAAGATGCAGGGTCACCATCAAGAGGTGGATCCTAGTTGGAAGTCTTCCAGTAATATAGAGGCATGCCCTTGAATGACATACTGGGACCCTGGAACCTCCTTTCTCTCTCTCTCTGTGCTTCCCAGTAGGCTTGGAGTGAGCAGTTTATTTCACCAAATTCTCTCCACCAACATGTGATCTGTTGCAATAGACCCAGAGCAAAGGAGCCAATTCACTGAGAACTGAAGCTACTACAACTGTAAAACAAAATAAAACTTTTTTTCTTTATAAGCTGAGTATCCCAGATACTTTATTATAGTGAGGGAAAGCTAACACTGCACCCTTCCAAATCCTTTGATGAATCAAAGTCCTAGGAGTTTTATGACACAGTGGATAAGTGATCTGCTCTTAGCTACAATCAACATTCAAAGAACTTTTATTTATGTTTTTAAGATTCATGGCATCATGCCCAGGGAAGACTACAAAAGACAGACTGTGTCATCATCCCAAATGCTGGCTTCTGTAGTCTTCTGGTAGGCATGCCATCAACATTATCTTATTACTTTTCTCATCTGTGACCAGACAGTGACCTCCTACGTTGAAAAGTTTGTTTTTAAAGTCACTACTCATCACTTACTATTGCCAAGTACCTATCTAGAAAGGAAATTCATGGTGTAGGTTAGTCATCGGCTCATATTTTTCTTTTTCTTTTTTTTGGCCAGTAGGGCACAGTGCCATACTGACTCAGAGCCAATTCAATAGCCATAGTTTCACAAAACCACTTGACATGTAAACACATTCAACTCTCATGTTTCCAAACTCTAAATTCTAATAAGTAACTTCACATAATTCTGCCCTTTGTGACCTTTAAATAAACACATGGTGCTTTGGTCTGAATTTCCTCCTTTATAAAATAAAGCACTTGTACTCATAACATGCTAGACCCTTTAAGGCCTATATGTTCCTCATTCTTGTTCTCATGGTTGCTGAAGAGTTTTATTGTTACTTTGTTAACTGAAGACAAGTCAGTAGTAATCTCAGCAGCTACTGCAATGGAAATGGTTTACCCCTTCCAAATTTCCTCCCAGGCATAAAAGAACAACAAAGCAGAACAAAAATCACAATTTATTCTTCAAATATTGAATACACAAGAGATTATTGAGAAAATTTAAAGATATTAGTGAATGAGTTTTGAGAGAGATTGTGAGTGGACAGTTTTGTCCCATTAAACATGCAGCAAATGTTTGAGCAAGAATTTCACCATGTCCATTGAGAAAAATCAGTTTTCTTAGGTACAAATTGTATGGTTAGGACTTCTGCTTCCAGATGCTGATTAAAAACAATGTCTCATTAATATGGCAAGTTCCCAAGACATAAGACATACTGTTTATGATAATCCCTTAATCTCAAAATAAGTGTCATGTAGTTATTTATGAACAAAAATACCATGAGATATTGTTTAGACCCTAACTTAGGGATAAATAAAAATAATAATTTTATTTAGAAGACTAATGATTCAACTGTGTCATCATACATAAAAAATAAGAATGTTGGAGTGGAAAGTGTTTCTTCTGCCCTCTGAAGTTTAGATCCTGAGGGCCTGCAAATTAAACTGGCAAGAATCAACAGGATGCTATATTGTTTATTTATATGCATACAGGAGCTTGCAAAAAATGTGGACTCTTAAATGGGTAAAGTTTGAGATTTATATACCTTACTTAGGAGGGGGAAGGGAGTTGGAGAAGGGTCTCCCTAGGAAGAAAGAATGGGCTTCTTTAGCAAAGAAAAGTGAGTTTTCTAGAAGACAAATAGGAGATAAGAAATTTTGCGAAAGTTTGTTTATTCAGGTGAGAGTGGTCTTTCCATTTTCTTTATGGCTACTGATCTTTCTTAGAGGAGAGATTTATGGTAGGTTTACTCTTGATCTTCTTTCTGGAAGGAAAGTCACCCTTAAGAGGGAATTGATGTCAGTCCCATTTCTCTGAAGTTTCTGCTCTTAGATTAGGACAACTTCAAGAAGTCCTCTTTCTGCATCTATCAAATATTCAATGTATTTATTTGAAAATAATCTTACCAACACAAGGATTCTTAGTGACTTCCTATATTTCCTTCTTTGTGACATCCTCAGAAATTTTACTATTGAGAAGCTGAGTTGGTTGTGTAGAGAGAAGATTTGTGTTCGAAGCTGTGAGGTAAGAGATTTGCAAGCAGAGGGAAAAATAAATATTAGAACAAGAATGAATGAGCAGAAAAGAGCAAATCTAAGTTCAGGGTCCTTGCCCTATTGAAGTCTCTCAGTCCTGGGAATGGATCAGTCCAGTATACACTGTGCCTTATTTATTTGATGTAGAGTGTTAATCTTTTCTTTTTCAAAGCATATATTAGACAGTATTTTCCTTTTGGATTTATGTAGAAGCAGAATTTTGTGCCAATAGTTGCATAAGTTCCTTTTTAATGGGCAATTGGGGTACACAGGATGGGGCAATTTAGAGTATAATGAAGGCTAAACCACAATCTCCTGATTGGAGTGCTTCCAGAGATTGCATAATCTTCTTTAATCTTTATTCTATTACCTTGGACAGATTTAAAATCATTCTTTCTGAATCGTGAGTTCCAAAACTTAGAAAAAATAAAGGGTCCTTGTCACTGAATAAAAATTGGAGCCAGAAATACAAGTGGGTTTTCTATGTTGTCTCAAGTACCTGAGTTATCTTTTGTACAAGAGTTAAGATTTGTATTTGGATAGCATTTCATGTAGAATGTCTAGCGAGGGAGGGCTTAGGTATGATAGTCCACATGAACATGACCAATTTGGTGGGAACCCTTCGTATACTGTGTTGCCACATAAAATAAAAGAGCAGTATTGTTCATGAACAAGGTCGAAGAGGAACTTATGACTCACTAAGTTGGTTGGTTCTCTTTCGCAATCATGTTGGCATTTGCATTGCTCCATTTTTACATGTGTTTTTGTCAGGCTACAACAGCAAATCAATTTGTGAGATACCTGATTGACAAGGCCCACAGTCTGATCTTGCAAATTATGCAAGCCGGTTTTTATCACCCAACCCAAATTAATCCCCAAATCTAGTCTAATCCCTATGTAATTCATGGCATTAGATATCCTAATCAGATAAATAGCTAAGTTATTCCATGGCACACAAACCAAGAGTGACACCCAGTGACCAAGCAAATGTTTGTGCTATCTGGTAACATTCAGAATGTCTACAGAGTTTGAAGATGTCTGATCAATGGAATGAAATCATGTGTTTTGATTACAACTTGCCATCTTATATAGAAAGGGTCCAGTGCTGTATCTGTTTTTGATACAAAAGGAAAATTTTTCCATTCAAAAACTTTACCTAAATAATATATGGACCTTGATATTCCATGGAGTCTTCTAATTTCCAAGACAGCCTGTAAATAGTAGAAGTGGAATGATTTTTGTCTTCCTGCTAGTAGATATCATACCCTTTTCTACATCCATTTCTCACCTTGGTCCACTGTTTTCATTAACAGAAATTTAAAAAATGGTTCAGCTTAATCTGTATTATCTGAATGTTGAAATAACCAATAATCATATTGATTAGCACAAGTCTGCAGTGCTTGGGACACTGGTTCAAGTGAGCTAGAATTGTCAAAAATGTTACCAGGGTTAGTTGAAGCAAGACAGAATCTGAGAAAGACCTCATTGTGGAGAAACAGAAGGAAAACTAAAATGGGTCAAGGCAAGTAATCTTTAGCCCATCTTTCAATAGAGAAATGGGCTGGAAGCTGTTCAAAGTGAAAAGTGATTTTATAAAAACAAAAAAATTGATATTCATTTTCACTTTTTGAGGGTCAAGGAGGAGAAAATTTTTAAGAGAAAATAGATGAAGACGTAGTTTTTTACCCAAGTCTTGAGAAAAAAAGTCCATGTCATGGTGTTATCTACTTTGGGTGTATGTGAATTGATTCTGAAAATTCTCAAATCAAAGTTGCCTGTAAGGATGTCCTTCTAATTGTCTTGGAAGTGAGAATCAGGGTTTGTCTTGGCATGGGTCATGTTACTCTAGAAGGGATTTTATTTTACTTTTATCTTTATGTAGGTAGTTAACAGTACTCCAAAAGTTTCCTCTTAGTTAGGTGATAATATATGTTTTTTTCTAAAATCTTGCTGAACACTTATCTCTTGGTCAAAAGGGATAGCTGGGCTTGTTGGTTGGTGAAGGCCATAACTTTTTTTTTTTTAACTTGGTGATGATGTACTCCCAAGATAATAGTTTTTATAGGAAGCTAGTCATATTATTGAAATTTTCACTATATCCATAATGTTCATTCAGAGATGTCAGTAGGTATAGAGAAACTAAAAATTATTTTGAAACCATGTATCATGTTTGGGATATTCCAGATTTTAATAAGGTCCAGGGATAATACTTCTGGCCATTATGTCCAGTTTCTTGACAGGTTTTATTCCTAAAATGGGATAGCAGGGCTTGTTGATTGATAAAGGCCAACCAACATCTAAAATTTTATATTCCAATTACCTTGAGGACTTGTGAAGGTAGGGATCATGAAATTTCCTGACTATCTCAGAATTTCATTGATATGTGAATTACTTATGTTGTAAAGGGAGGACTTTTGTCTGATTTGAGCATCTAAAAAGTGCTAAAATGTGGAATTACCTGTTATTAGTTTCTTTACAATTATTGTGACATTAACCTATCTATTTGGATGACATTCAGTAGATCCACTAAACATATAATCACTAAGTAGTGAGAACATCCTAAAGCCAGAGAGCAAATGGTAAACTCCACTGGAAGTGTCCAAAGAGCGGTATGGGTTTTGAAGGACGCTGGAGGATGGATATTAGCTCCAGAAACTCAGTAAAATCTATAGGTAGTACATTGGAAAATAATTCCATCAGAAATATTGTGGTTACCAGGGCAATACCAGTGATCATGTAGTTCCTTGATTGTGCCTTCTTTGCATATATTTCCCATTTATGGAATATAAGTATAAGAAAAAGATTTTAAAAAATGGGGGAACCTACAGTAAGTATAGTTGATCCAGTGTATAATCCTCTGACAAATGTTTGGCAACATTTTGCAGACATTTGTCTTTTTTAGACTCCAAGGCATCTGCCTAATGTTACTGATATCAGTTAAAGATAGAGTTTTTCAGTAAGGTGGTAAAGGATGAGGGGCCCATATTTGGCAGCATTCCCAGATGGATTATTCCCCAGAGACATAGTGTCATTTTCCTTGAAGAGTGCCAAGAATAAACAAAAGTAATCTCAGTAGGAGATGAATAGCCTGTCATAGAATAGCAATTAGATACCAACTGGGAAAAAAAGAGATAGTAGCAGAGGTCAAGAATCCATAGGACTTCTACATCATGCCAACGTAATAGACTCCAAAGCATATCTGGAGTCAGTGTAAATAGTAGCACTTTCCCTTCTTTTTAAAATGCAGGTTCTGGTAATGTCTGTAAGTTCACACGTTATACTAATTTCATATGGGGTAGAGTATGTTTCAACTCTTCCATGTTCCAACAATTCCAACTCAGGAATAGCCAGTTCATATGTTTTCTGAGAATTCTGTTTACAAGAGTCATCACAAAATGGAAGTCTAGGTTTTCTGAGGAGGTGTCTAAGAGATTGCTTGATGGCTTCAGATTATTACCGTTGTGGTAAGGCAATCATGTGGAATAGAATGGGACTCTCCATTGTCAGGGAGGATTAATAGATGATTAGTCAGGTTCAGGGTATCACAATGATCCAAGGTGATGGAGGGGTTTGTTAAGAGGCCCTGCTGTTAGGCAGTCTGCCACTATCGAGAGAGGTGCTGTGTTTTCTGAATGTATAAAAGAGTTTCCACAACATGGGGAACACAGAGGTGAATGGAGAGCCTAATGTCAATCAAAGGTACTGGCTTATCAATTAGAGTAGCAGCAATGGCACTACACAAAGGCAGGGAGGCATGTCTGATGATATAGGGTCTAATTGACATGAGAAATAGTACATAAAATATGTTGAAAGGCAAATTTTTTTTAGAATACTTGCAATGTTTATAACAAAATAGATGAAAAGATTTGTCAAAATTTGGGGTAAACTGAGACCTGGGAATATCAATCATACAAATGTGAGTGTTTCAAAATAGCCCAGCATCTCAGATGATAGGATAAGCATTCTGATTCTATATTTGAAAGCATATAAAGGCTTGGCTAAGGCCATTAACAGAAACAATCAGCTCATTCTAAAAAGAAAAAAAAATAATTAAATTTTAATTGTTTCTTTATTTCTTGAGAGAACAAAGAAAAACTGGACAAAATTACCTTAGGTTATTTGAATGAGTTTTTGAGTGCTCTAAGATATTTCATGGACTAAATAGGAAACAGTTGTTTGTACTCATTGAAGTTTAAATTTAAAGGTTTTGTGGCCTTACTGAGTCAGTGTGTTTAGAAGAATTTGTGCATCTGTAAGATCATCCTGTCTAGTTTGGTGTTAAAATAAGAATAGGACCTCTGGTGAGAGTTAGGGAATTTAAGGCAGCTTTGAGAAATCAGGAAATATTAAGCTTATGTCACGTACCTGATGGTATATGGCATGTGAATCCTTGTTACTTTTATTCTCTTAAATGTAAATGCAAGAAGAAGTGAGGCAGGGCTCATTGGCATTGAAAAGAAATCTGAATGAAGATCAATTACTGTAAATCAGGCTGCATCCCTAAGGATGGTACTGGGTTAGGGACCATGGAATGGCCAAGGATCTCCAAGACTCTTATATATTACACAAATTCATAGCTGTGATTTCCTCCTGAATCAAATTTCCTTTGCTTTTTTACTGGAAAGACTGGTGGATTCCAGGGTGATGAGGCAACGATAAGAACTCCATGCAATAACAGGGAGTCTAATTATAGGTTCAATTTCTCATTTCTCATCCTGATCAATGGAGCATTGGGCTACTTGTGGGCTACTTTTTCCAGGTAATGATGTGGGCTCTGTACTTAGTAATAGTGCAACCCTGCAAGCATGTGAGGCACAAGACTAACTGGAGCATCTTTTTTTTTCTTTTTGAATTTTGTTTTCTTTTTATATTTGTTCTAATTAGTTACACAAGAAAGTAGGATGCATTTTGATGCCTCATATATAAATGGAGTATAACTTCTCATTCTTCTGGTTGTACCATGATGTAGAATTATACTGATTGTGTAATCATATATGCACATAGGGTAATAATGTCCGATTCATTCTACTATACTTCCTACCCCCGCCTCCCCTCCCCTCTTTTCACTACCCTCTGTCTAAACCAATGTACCTCTCTTTTTCCCAAGCCCCCCTCCTCTTATTGTGAATTAGCAGCTACATATCAGAGAAAACATTTGGCATTTGGTTATTTGGGATTGGCTTATTTTGCTTAGTGTGATATTCTCCAGCTCCATTCATTGTGGATTATGGCAAATGTCATAATTGTATTCTTTTTTAAGGCTGAGTAATATTCCATTGTGTATATATGCCACATTTTCCTTATCTATTCACCTGTTAAAGGGCATCTATGTTGGTTCCATAATTCAGCTAGAGTGAATTGAGCTGCTATAATCATTGATGTGGCTGCATCACTGTAGTATGCTGATTTTAAGTCCTTTGGGTATAGACCAAGGATTGGGATACCTGGATCAAATGAAAAAGTAGGCCCAAATCTCCAATTTTAATTTCAACCAGCAATGTATGAGTGTACTTTTCCCCCCACATCCTCACCAACATTTATTGTTACTTGTATTCTTGATAATTGGCATTCTGACAGAAGTGAGGTGAAATCTCAATGTGGTATTAATTTGCATTTCTCTAGTTGCTAAAGATGTTGAACATTTTTTCACATATTTGTTGACCGATCTTATTTCTTCTTCTGTGAAGAGTCTGTTCAGTTCCTTAGCCCATTTATTGATTGGGCTTTTTATTTATTTATTTTTTTTGGTGTTAAGTTTTTGAGTTTATATATATACTGGAGATTGATGCTCTCTCTGAGATGCAGGTGGTAAAGATTTCTCCCATTCTCTTCACGTTATTTTTTGTTTACTTTGCTATGAAGAAGGTTTTTAGTTTGATTCCATCCCATTTATAGTTTTTTGATTTTACTTCTTGTGTTGTAGGAGTCTTATTAAGGGAATCAGTTCCTGAACGAATATAGTGGAGATTTGAGCCTACTTTTTCTTTTATTAGGTACAGGGTCTCTGTTCTAGGAGCATCTTTTAATTTTGGATCATCTTCAGAAAAGTTTGAATCAAAATGAGTCCCCAGTAGGGGTAGTAGGAAGGATGGGGTTGGGTCTTAGGGCAAGGAAACAAAGATGCTTTTTTACTACAGTAGAATTGAATTTTACCTATGTACTTGTCAAAAAGATTTGCTGGTGAGAAGTCAGAGACCAGAAAAGCCTGGTGAGTGTTGAGGGCTTATGGATATTGGAGTACCCTGGGTTATGGGCAGTAAAATAGCCTGCCAGAGACTTCAACCACCTGAATATAATTCCAGGTAACAAGATAAAGTCTTTGAATGCACAGTATAAAGAGTCAGTCTTAAAATCCTGCTTCTGTTCCTCTATCTAAATCTTAAAGGTGGGTTGTAGAGTACAACTGAGGGCTGATTAACCCCATTAATCAGTGGGTTGTATGGAAAATTGCTCTTCCAAATGACAAGAATGTACCTCCCTCCTGGGGGTACTAAGTTCTAGAGTAATTGCTATTTAAATTGCCTTTTTTAGTTTAGGGCAGTTATTTTCTGATATCCAGGCTTTCCAGTATCTACAACTCTCTTGAATGTGTGGGAGAGGCTTTGTGGTTGGTAAAAATGATGAATGAAATTTAAGTTACTTCATATCATATTTCTGTTTTTGCAAAGACTTGATTTATGAAGTGAGTACTATTAATTTTAATTCATTCTTTATTTCGAATGTCTTGCAAGCAATGTTCAACAATTGGGTAGCAGCTTCAGTGAAACTAAGGGGTTGGCATAGTCATCACATTACTTTGGATCTCTTGCTTTATATCAGGAAGAAGATTTACAAGTAAGTGAAAATCAAAAACTTCTAGCTTGGGGTTTCTGGCTTTAGGGTAATGTATCCTAAGAATGGTGGTATTTGGGCATGGTGGCTCATGCCTGTAATCCCAGCAGCTCAGGAGGCTATAGCAGGAGGATCTCGAATTCAAAGCCAACCTCAGCAAAATCAAGGCACTAAGCAATTCAGTGAGACCCTATCTCTAAATAAGATGCAAAATAGGGGTGAGAATGTGGCTCAGTAGTCGCCCTTGAGTTCAATTCCCAGCAAACTGCCTCCCCCTAAAAAAAATAAAAATAAAAAAATTTTAAAAAGAATGGTGGTATTAAGCATTGCAAGACGTATTCAGGATGTTCTCCTTCCTTCTGGGTGCAAAATTCTGCTTTGGCCCAGTTGACTGTCAGTCTGTCAGTCTGGAACAGCTCTTCTGAGGTCCTGAATATCAGCCTCCAAATTCTTTCTCTTCCTTAGAAAAACATTAGAGAGATTCTAGCTGTGCTTGGCTAGTGAAGATAAGTTTGTCTAGGGGACTGTTTGGCCTTTGGTACAACAACAGTTTAATCAGAAGTGGGAAGAGCACCTCTAAAAAGCCAGGCAAGGTGTCTGTGACAGGGCTGTTTCTATTAGTGGCCTATTGGAATGAGTAGGGATTTAAACTCAGAATTTAATACAAAGATTGTCTCTGCCTCTTAGCACTTTATATAATATTCTTATTTTTTATTGCCTTCCAACCACATTCAATTTATTCATACACACAAAAAGAAAGATCGTAATAGCAAATTCATATTATACCACACAGTTCAAATTAAATAACATATGCTAATCAATGGATCTTTGTACTAACCCCAAACAACTCCAAAATCACCATAGTTTGGAAAAACAAGCATTTTCTTTGTATTACATGATACTGCAGATCAGCTGTGACTCCTCTGGCATTGCTGGACTTCATCTATCTCTTCAATCCTGTCCCAGATTAAAAGAGTAGTCTCAGACTGACATGTGCCTTTTTCATGGTATAAGGCAGAAAAATGAGAGATGGAGTCAACCATACATGATGGCTCAGGGAAGGATACTTCACTTACACAGAAGCAGAGTGATGGTAGGGAACAATTATTTGATTGCTAACAAATAATACATTCCACCATAGTCTACATTCTGGTTTAGAAATATTTACTTCTCTCTCCTCCCACAAATTCACACCCCTCCCCATTTATTTTATTATTATTATTATTTTTAGGTGTTGATGGGCCTCAATTTTATTTATTTTTTTATGTGGTGCTAAGGATCAAACCCAGTGCCTCACAAATGCTAGGCAAGCTCTCTACCACTCTGCTACAACCCCAGCCCTCATCCCCTTTTTAAAACATCTCAAAACACTTATGGAATCACTGTGTTAAACTCCAAGTCTAGGATCTTGATGAACAGACTATTGAGATCTTAGGCCCTGTTACTATTTGGTTTCCTATTTACTCAACATGAAATAGTAGAACAGTAACATAAAAATCAAAAGCACTCCCATTTGGAAAGAAAAGTAATTATTAGTCCTAAGAAGTTTTGAAGTTCTACTTCTTGATTAAAATGACTGCTTCCCTTGAGGTAAGGAATGATCGTTGTTTGCACACACTCCTACCAGTAACTCCACAGTTCATTATTCTCCATGGAGTCTGCTCTCTTTCTGGGAGGTCTTTCTTTTTTTCTATTAGCCCTTTTGTCACATCTGAAGAGATCTTTGGAAAATATGCCCTCCTCAGTCACAGAGCAGCTTTTCCAGCCTGCTGTTAGAAAGTTGGATGTTCAAAGGTTGTTTTAAATCTTAGTCACAATGTCTTTTACAGTGGAGCTTTGCAGTTCTGTGATTTTTATCTATTTAATTCATGGTATCTTCATTTGTTAATAGCCATATCAATAGTTCCCAAGGCATGTATATCTTTCTGAACTCATGTACATATCTTTGAAGCTTAGGAGGCTTCTGTGAGACACCATTGTCTTTTTATCTTGAGCAGTTTTATACGGCTTATTTACTAGACATGAGTTAATCCAATCACAAATCATTACAAGGAGTTTAGAGATCATGTCCTTAATTGAATCATGTTCTTGCTTGAATCTCTTCCAAAGACAGCCCTATGATTTAAACTTTGTCCTGAAACTACAATATCACTGCAATATTTTGAGATTATTTTTTAATTGGGGAGGAAACTTTACACACCAAAAAGACCCATAAGTTTTATATATTTCCTTTTGTGCTTTGAATTCTGCTGGTAAACAAGCCAATTCTTTTCTGAGCTAATGTCTTTCATACAGAACTGATGAGAACCAGTCTTATACTAACAGTTTTTAAAGAAAAAAAATTCTATGTCCAAAGCTAAGAAATTCATTAGATGTATTTTCTATTTTTCCAAGTTATTACAGTTTTATCAGCCTTACAACATCAATCCTCAGTCCAAATTCAGAGATGAAATTTTACCTATCTATAATATAATATCATCTGATTTCCTATATAAACTTCTACTAACCAACTTGAGCTGGAGAATAGTTACTCAATAATACCATGTGCTTAATGTAATTTTTTTTTTCCTCTCAGTTTAGTTCAGCTGTCTTCAGCTAAGCTCCATTTGTCTTCTCACTTAGGAACCATGTTTTTATAAATAGTCACTATCCAGAACATTCTTATGGTAGAAAATAGGAGCCAGGGTGGTAGAGAAAATCAACAGAACTGCATTTATTGTTTCTGCTGGGATATAGCATGCTGTCGTGCTTGTTCATACTCAGTTAACCAAAGTGAATCATGTGGCCAACACCAAATCAAAGAGTGAGAAGTCTGCTCCATCTATAGGAAATCATAGTGAGGGAGAGATCAATGATTATGAAAAACCAGGACAATGGTGTGTAGGCTGAAACTTCTAAGGAAGGGCAAAGAGAAAGTATTTAATCAAAGTAGCTATTATTATATTATAGCTGGTAGATTGTATTTTATTTATTAGTACAAATATTCGATGCACACCAAATTCTCATCAATTATCCACTAGCTTCCATCATTGTGTGTGCAAATTATTAGTAAAATAAGTTGGTATTTAGTAAAATGCGGTTTTATTATCAGTTCCTAAGTACAGTTTATTCTGTAAAGGAATTAATCTTTAAAGGTGTGGAGTGTAAGAAATAATGCCTGCACTTTTTAATTTAAAGTGTAGCTCTCTGGTGATTGCTGGTAATACTTAGAAGGAATACAATAGAAAGAAAACAGCAATAACTTTAAGGTTTTACATAAGGCATTGGCACCTCCTTCCTGAAATGCATCAGTGGTCCCCAAGTTATATTTGTATTTGAGAGATAAGCCAAATGCCATTACTCTGACCTACAGTGGTTTGTATTTTTAGAAAAGATGAAATAACCAACACTTGCATTTTTACATCTGTGATATGAACCAATAACTCCATGAAATTGGATGAGCACTAACCTTCTGTAAAATATGATTAGTCCCATTTTCTAAGATAAAAATAATAAAATATGAAAATATTTGAAAGAGAAGATTTCCTTCTTTTAAGCTGTGAATTAAATTTCTCTGAGAAAATGTTGAAAACCACACATATTCCCCAGAAGATGAAAAAGTTAGTTGTATTATTTATTATTTTGAACTTTGTAAGGAAGAGTGCTAAAAAATATTACTATTTTCCCCTAAAAACAATTTTGCTCCCTAGCATTTTATTCCAACTCTTTTCATTTCTATGTGCAAAGAGAGCAGAGAACAGTGGCTGAGCATGCCAGCAGTGATGTCAACTACAGAAGAATAAAGCTCATGGGCTGATTTTGAAGTGTAGCTGGCATACAAATCAATGCATTCTAAGGATGGTTGAAGCCCAAATCAAATCTGATTTTTCCGAAGCAATATGTTCCTTTGCTTGAGGCATCAAATACATTACAGCATTACATTATTTTCCAAGAATTTTTTAAGAGAAATACACTTGAACTTCAGGGATGAATGTATGCTCAGAAATTTTATTCTAAATTTTTAATAGTTATCTGACACTGTATTTAGAAATTATTTATAATTTAGATTTTTTACTCTCATTAAAATATTAATGAATGTTACTTATTCATATTTTATTCAGTTTTATTACATAAAATTGCTAAGTTAATTCTATGTTGATAAATGAGACATGTGTGTATCAAAAATTAATGGAATCTACGTCTACCTATGTAGTTTTACCTTCTCTGTTCAATGGTAGTAGCAGATATAAGATGTCATAACCATTGTGATTTTTAGACATTCTTATTTCTACGATTTATATTGCTTCTTGGTTTATGCAGAAAAATAACTGAAAATATGTAAAGGAAATTAGGATTATGCAAAATTAGCCTTAGATTCATAGTGAATTTTCAAACTACTTAAAATTGAAAATAATAAGATAACAGGTGGTATATATTGTTTTTTCTTAAGAGTCAAAGTAAGATTTGGCAAATTAATAGCTTAATAAATATTTAAAATATTAATTAAATTGATTAAGTACATCTAGTTTGTTTATGATCATATAACTATATGATTAAGTGATAAGAATGCTTCTTGAGGACTCAGCAGTATAATTGAAATCCATCAACTCCAACATGTTTACATAATGAGATTCAGGGCTTTCTTTCCTTTACCCTTTCTTTGGTGAAAAGTATTAATCAAGCCTAAGGCCAATGTCTGATCAAAGGCTGAGGATGGATCCTTTGTATGTGGAATCAACAAGATGAAAGCTGTTGTATTCATGGAGCTGGTACTTTCACAATGTTTGCCTCAGTGGAGTGCTTCTTGGTATTAAAGTTACTGTGTGATCAGTGGCACAGTGAGTTTTGCTTCTCAGTTGGATACTTTAGCCTAGAAAAAAACCAAAAAGAGATACCAGAGGAAAAAGAGGCTTTAACTGGCATCTTCTGTATCTTGTTCTATACTTGGGGAAGAAAATATGTTTTCACTTGTTATATTTCTACCTTTTTGCCACTGAAATTGAAGATGTTAAGACATTGTAAAGGAGTCAAAGAAATTGTCCAACTTCACATAGTTCAAATCAATTCACCAGAAAGGAGCCTATATAGGACTCTTAGGTGGGTGATGAAGAAAGTCTTACATTTTCCCAAATGCTGTTGTTCTTCTAATAATTTCATTTTTTTCCCTCCAAGAATGAAAAGTCATCATATAGACTGAATCCAAGAATGCTTTGGGGCCTCAGAGAGAGCAATGGAGCTTTAGGCATAGCATTAACTCCAAACTGAAAAGTGCTTGTAAGAAAGCTCCCATTTAGGATTTTTCTTCATCATCTTCACTGTGTATGTAGCCTGAAGTTGGAAAGATCTCCTGGAATCTTTGGAAGAAATCCAATCTTCTGGTTGACACTGGTGCTTTCCTCCCTGTCTAGATCCTAGCAATAGAAGGAGGCAAAACAGATGATCTGCATTGAATTTCTCAATATTTGTTTTCCTTTAATTTTGCTTTCTTGATTGCCTCAATTAATTGCTTTAAGTATTCCTGCTACTTTCCTTCTATTTCTTTTGCATTCTACATGCTATTAAGTATATTTAATTTTTTAAAGAAGTTTTAATTCGCAGCAAAACTGAGGGGGACAGCTTTCCCCACTGCAACTTCCAAATAACTCCTCACCCACAACATGTACAGCCTCTACAACTATCAAATTCCTCCACCACAGTGGTACCTTTATTACAATTGATGAACCTATTATTGATATGCCATTTTCACACAAAATCCCACTTTTATCAGGGTTCACTCTTGGTGTTATATAGCCTATGGATTTTGACAAATGTTAGGTGTCAAATAATGTAACTTTACTTAAACATATATGCTGGCATAATAATATTCAAAGTGTGATCTTGAACATAGTCATGACAAAAAAAAAAGCATGGTTACAATAGTAACAACATGATATTTAAGAACTTTTTTTTGGAGGTTGTTCCCAGAATTAGGGAAAGAGAGTGAACTAGATAGAGACTATTCAAGGTAATATACACTTTCTTTTCACAGTGAAAGACTATTGAAGGTCATGTAAACATTTCCTCTGTGACTCTGGCTTGAAATGTGGCATTATCCAGCCATCGTAGACTAGTCATTATTGTGAAGGAGCTGCTATGAATGCTATGAATCACAAGTCCTTTGTTGCCTTTGGGTAACTAAGACCTGTAGGAGTAACAGACATAGAGGGAATAAATTCTAGCGTTGGTGACATCTTATGTCTTATATTTGCCTCTTACTCTATGTCCTAATCTCCTAAAATAAGCCTATTCATTATACAAAATGCAACTCATATATCAACCTGTTGAGGAAGCCTTTTCTTATTACTCTACCATGACAGAGTTAATCACTCCTCATTCTCTGCCTTACACATAATTCTATTAGTGTGCTGCATGTTAATTTCTTTGTTTACATGAGCATCTCCTATAATAGATTTATTTAGTTGAAAGCAGGAAGTCTCATTAATCTCTGTATTACGGCACAATGTCCTGTCTACTCCATGTGCTCAATAATTTATTTGAATTAACTAATAGTTACATTACAACTTGTTTTTTCATTCTCTTTAGTTGACACTTATCTGTATTTTTCCATATGATTTTTCTATTATATAACAGTACCATTCACTGTTCAGATGAACATGTGATGTATTTTTTATAAATGGTCTATTATTTATCATCAGCAGTCACTGTTGAGAAATTCATGAAAATTAAAATCTGGGCAAACTCAGTTAACTCAGTCTAATTTCATAATTTAAGCAGTCTCTTCTTATGACCCAGGTCTACTCGCATTATTTCACCAATTATTAAGTCATATTTTTACTATGTGCTTGTTTTTGAAATAGCATTGAGATGTATGTTACAGATTAGGGTTTCAAGACTTCATAGTTTATATTTACAAACTAGACTCTGCTGGAGAGACAGCAATTTGGTCTTCTCCCTGAACTAGTGATCAGTCTAAACTAGTTTTATTAGGTTTTGCAGGGAGAATGAGATAGTACCCAGAACTAGAATCTCTAATTCTAACCATTAATTTTCATCTATTAACTCCTCACTCATTTCAGCTTCGTTATTGTAATCTATGAGTCAGTATCAGTATTATTGTAATCTATCAGTCAGTATCATATGCATATGTGTATATACACATGTGCATATGTGTATATATATATATAGATATATAGAGATAGATAGATAGATATAGATATATATATCTATCAGTATCATATGCATATGTGTGTATATATATATATATATATAAATATATATGTACTTTTAAACAAACATACTATGCCATAAGTAGGAAATTGAAGATGTCCTACTTATGACATAGTAAAGTACAAGAGTTATTTCCCAAATCTCATCTGAAGGTTCCCTGCCACTGCTGCTAATACTCTATTGCCTCTTAACCCTTAAAAGTACTTATTTGCAGTGTCTCTTCAAAAACCTTTGTAGACTTCCTCTTTGGGATTTTACAGATCATGACATTAATCTTATTGTTAGTCTCTAATTCCCACTACATCTGTCTGCATCTCTACCATGACTCTCCTCCCTATTGTATCAACTTGAGTTAAGGCAGGGTAGGGATAGGAGAGGGGGTGAAGGAGAAAATACAGTTGAGTAATCTATCCATTTTCCTCTATCCTAAGGCCGAGGTGGCCTTAGGATATGGCCACCTTCCCTATGTAAAATCTACAGTAAAGTGTGCCAACTCTGGTTGTTGGTATAACAGTGAAGGAATCTTGGAAATTATTATGCCTTAATCTTTATTGTTTCCAAAAACTCTGCCTTTCAAGATTTTGGTCCCATCAGATTGAAGAAAAGTCAGCCTTGTGTCCTAAATACCATTACTCATTTCCTTGTTAAATCATCCACTTTTTACAGACCTTTAAGATAATACCATACTTTTTGATGCCTTCATGATGAATACCTAATACCTCATTTATTTATTTAGACATGAAAAAAAGATGTTAAACTATGGACTCTCACTAGACTAATACCTTAGCATTTTCCTCATCACTTCCCCTGCCCTAATTAAAATGTGATTTTTCATTTCTTTCTATGTGCTTCTGAGTTTGGCATGCTTATTCTTCTTGCGTAAGATATACTTCCCCAGTTCTTCTGGCTAAATTTTAGTTTTATTTCATGTTTAAGAATAACTTCCAGAATGTCTCTTGTAAAACTCTTTAGTACCTTGTACTTCATAACATCTAGTATATACGATTTTTATGGTTGTCTATGCCTGTGTAATAAAAACCTTAAAAATTAGTGACTTAAAAGAGCAAATCATTTATGTGTCTCATGAGTGTGCAATTTTGCATGGAACTCTGTGAAAAAGGTTAGCTTTGCTTTTTGTGGCATTGGTTCTGTTGGATCAATGAAACTTGGAATAGCCAGTTTCATGAGGCTCTTTTATATACCTGAAAGTCAATCCTTGCCCTGGAAATTGGCCTTGCCTAATATATGCAGGCCTGGCTTCCTCTCCATATGGATCTTACCAAGGAATTTCTTGGATTTCCTCACATAATTGCAACTTCAACTCAGCTTAAGACTGAAGTTTCAAGAGATAGTAAATGGAACTTGCCTATCACTTAATATTTGGGCCCAGAAATTGGTAAAATGTATACCTTATTCTGTTGAATCTGAAGTCAGACCACTCACAAAGATTTAGGAAAAAGGGTCATAGTTTATACCTCTTTGTGGGAGTAATGTCAAAGAATTTGTAGCCATCTTTAAACCACCACAACCATTTTATATTTCAGTTGCCTGTTAATACTTAAGACAGGCAACTGAAATTTAAAATGGTTTAACCTCCCACCAAAATTCACAAGGTTAGAACTTAGCAAAGTAGTGTATACACCATCATCTCATTGCCCCAGTATCTGGCACAGAGCCCTCTCTTAGCCTTCTAGCTAATTTTCTACTCTTTCTCAACCCACAGTTTCACTCCATTCACTCTTCATGTTGTATCTGAAATTTTCGACTATATTCTTGATTAATGTTTTGTACCAAGAAATGGAGTACTAGTTTCTCTTTTATTAATCAAAAGCCTATTTATATTTCAAGAAAAACCTAAATTTAATCTATTTATAGCAATGTTTTGGATAGTTTGTTAGTTTTATCTATACCTCCCAACTCTTGTATGTTTAAGTGTAATTACAATTATAATTGCAATTGTAATTTCAATTTCATTAGTGAAATGAAATTGAAAAAAGAAGCAGACCAATATTTGTGGACAAAAGTGCTAAAATTTAAGCATAATGCTATCTTATGCTTAAAGAATGATTCTTTGTCATATTGTGTTATTTTATATATGAACACATTGATAGTAATAAGTATCAGTGCAAGGATTCAACTGAGTATGGTTGCCCTTACCTGCAATCTTAACTACTCAGAAAGCACAAACAAACAAACAAACAAAAATTTTAAAGCTTTCTTCTACCCACCCCCTCCCCCCAAAAATACATATTTAAGCATGTCTTCAATTAAGTGGTCTCAAATAACCTCTTCAAGTTGTTTTATTTCTCCAACTAGATTAGAAGCAGGACAGCAAGAACAGTTTCCTATGTGACTAACTTTCCTCCTCTATGTTTCTGCCTGCCTCTGCCTCACTACCTATTCATATGAGAAACAGACATAAATACCCTGTTATTTTAAAGTGGATTTCAGAAATGTGTCACCCAGCTTGTTGCCCAGTGAAGTTATAGCACAATATTTCTAACCCCAATATTTAGAAATAGATCTTTGTGTCTCATTTATTTTTCTTTTTCAGAGAAGGTGGAAGGTTGAAATGATGGCAAACTCTTCTCAGTCTTCCTGTATTGTTCTTAAATCTTTCTATTTGATGAATGGCTGAAGTGAGATTTAGAGCATGTTTCTCTTCCACATTCTCTAATTTTATTAGTGAAATATGGTGTTGAAAAATTTTAAGACTCTATAGAAAAGATTAATTTCCTAAAATGATTATACTTTCATTACTAGTAATAATGTAATAAAACAAGTTTTATTGCAATAGCATGGTTAATATAATTGCATACCAAAGGAAATTAATAACTAATTTATAAAATGAGTTTTGTTTGTATTAACATAAAGAAGATTTAAAATTGTTCTTAGCTTTAAGTACCACTTGTGAAGCTAAGTGATAAAATATTAGTGAAATTATATAGCATATACAATCTTGCTAACTTTCCCTAAGGCTCAAGGTCACCAACAACTAGGTGTTAATTTAAAATAATAAAAAAGACTGTACAATAAAAACAAAAACATAGGGTTCATGTTGAAGACTATATCTGTGCTTTCCAGAAAATGGAGACTAAGTTAAGGGAACAAGAGGTAATTATGCACATAAAGTAAATATTATCATATATATCAGATACACAAAGTAATGTGCTTTCATAAGTAAAGCTCTTTTTGGATCTGGGTAATTATTGAATTAAGAAACTATCCATGAATGATTAGTGTTGCCTGTTGACTTTTAAATAATTGATACAACTGAAGATGATAAGGTATATATGTTAAATAATGAATATCATTCTAGGTAGAATTTTATCAGTATTAGAAAGTAACTAAACCAGATGTAGTGGTACATGCAAGCAATACCAGGAGCTTAGGAGGCTGAGGCAGGAGTATTGCAAGTTCAAAGCCAGCCTCAGCAACTTAGCAAGGCCCTAAGCAACTCAGTGAGTCACTGTATCTAAATAAAATGTAAAAAAAAAAAAAAAGGGCTGGGGATGTGGCTTAGTGGTAAAGCTCCCTGGGGTTCAATCCCTGGTGAAAAAAAAAAAAGTAACTTTCATAGCGCTTTTGGCTTCCACTGGGATATAGAAATCTAGAAAAAGCATCACTGTCACTTTCCAATAAAGAAAAGCCAAATACACTACAAAAACACAACTTTTTCTGAACTCATTATAAAGTAAAAGATGATGAAATTTTGGCTAAAGAAAGATTTTACATAAATATAATATTTGTCAAGATTTGGATTTAGGAACAAAAATATTTGTTCAATATTGGTTGTTCTTTTTGCACATTCAACATATTCCATGAATAAAATAAAATCTCAAAGGTCCTTTAGACTGGAGACGCGGGGCGTGCATAACACCAGACACAGGAACAGGTCTGTTTTTGGTCCAAGCTACATTCTGAGTGTGACCCTCGGCATCCTACCTCATTTGTACCTCCTTCAATTGATGATTCTTCTCCTCCTCTTCCTCCTTCATCTTCTTTTTTGTTTGTACTTTCCAGGTATCCCTGACAGTAGAGTGTATTTTGATGTATTATACATATATAGGATAAGTATAGTCTCATTCCTGTGGTTGTGCATGATGTAGAGTTACACTGGTCATGTATAAAGATAGGAAAGATATGTCTGATTCATCAACAGATGACAGCATTTCTCTTTCCTTTTAGGATAATTTTTCATTCTTTTAAGTTTCTCCACTGTTTGAAGATACCTGTATTAGAATAAATGTTACCCCAGAGTCTAATTTTTATCTTCTGCAGAAAGCCATCCATGAAATACATGAGGATCTTCTCTCCTCCATAGTATCCAGGGAGAGATAGGCCTAGCTTTGGGAACTTTCCATGGCTCTCCCACAGAAGATTGCCCAATGCACATGACCTTTCATTCTGCTCTGCTAGGAAGTTTTCCTCGTAGTAACTCTGGAGATGGGTGTAATCCACTAGGAACTGAACAGCCCACCTTTAACCTTTTTTGGAGAAGAACATTCTATAGAATCTCTTCTATGTCTCCCAATATAAATAAAGCAGGCGCGGGCTCCATCTTGATCTAGAAGATCGATCCATCTGATCAGCTTGCTGGTCCTGCCCCCACTTTTGAAACTATTTTCTGTGTTCTATTCTTTTTTTTTGCCATTTTATTTCCCTTAGCTTTTATTTCTCAGCCAGCCCATTCCACCAAGGGGAATCCCATTGTCACCACCTGCACAGGTTGTGGGCAGGAATCTTCTTTTTGTTTATGTTTATATGACACAGCTCTAATATTCTAATTAATGCTTACCACCAAGTGGAATATATTTCATTTTGAATATTTACTCAATAAAGGATTTCAGCTTTCCTAGTATTTTTGTATTTGTAGCTTATTTAGAAAAAATAGATACCTATATATCTTTGCCCAAGATACCCTGATTACTACTGTAGTTGATGCCTTAAAATACTTCGAAGGTTCACTTAAACTTTTCTATAATTAGCACAAAGGTCTCAACAACTTACATATGTCTTGAAGTTTGTAGGCAGTGTTCCTCAATATGCAAAGTTTGCAACGATATTTTTCTTTTCTTTTCTTCTTTTGGTACAGGGATTGAACCCAGGGGCACAAAACCACTGAGCCACATCCCCCAGCCCTCCTTTTATTTTCTTAAATTCCAGTGTTGCTTTAAAAAATTGCATTTCTTAAAAACTTGTGTCTTTTTTTTTTAATTTTTTATTGTTGGTTGTTCAAAACATTACATAGTTCTTGATATATCATATTTCACACTTTGATTCAAGTGGGTTATGAACTCCCATTTTTACCCCGTATACAGATTGCAGAATCATATCAGTTACACATCCATTGATTTACATGTTGCCATACTAGTGTCTATTGTATTCTGCTGCCTTTCCTATCCTCTACTATACCCCCTCCCCTCCCCTCCCCTCCCCTCTTCTCTCTCTACGCCCTCTACTGTCATTCATTTCTCCC
>NW_026000093.1:36402396-36420530 GCF_001458135.2 Marmota marmota marmota | reverse complement strand
GCTCTGCTCTGCCCCTACTCCAATTGGGGTGATGTGTGTACCATGCTGGCAGGCCACTGGGCCTGATCTGCTGGTCAGTTGTAGGTCTGCCTACCTTGCAGGCGCAGGCAGCGGCTCTGCTCTGCCCCTCCTCCAATTGGTGTGACGTGTCTACCACGCCCGCGGACCCCTGGGCCTGTTCCGGGCGCGGGCGAAGGCTCTGCTCTGCTCCTACTCCAATTGGGGTGACATGCCTACCACCCCGGCCGGCCGCTGGGCCTGTTCTACTGGTCGGTCGCAGGTCTGCCTACCTTGCGGGTGCGGGTGGCGGCTCTGCTCTGCCCCTACTCCAATTGGGGTTACGTGACTACCACACCAGCGGGCTGCTGGGCCTGATCTGCAGGTTGGTCACAGGTCTGCTCACCCTGTGGCCAAGGGTGGCGGTTCCGCTCCGCCCCCACTCCAATTGGGGTCACGTGACCACCACACCTGCAGGGCCTGATCCGGGCACGGGCGGCGGCTCTGCTCCGCCCCTCTGGCTTGTTGACAAAGTGAGATAGACTCGGGTGTTTGTGACTCACTTTCTTTACCAGGAGACCAACTGTTTCTGTCGCCGCTGGTATCGATGAAGTTCTCTCCTCCGCCGCTTCCTGATGACATCAGATCTCTGCCATGTTGGTATCCCATGTGAATGGCAGCATTTCGTTCCCTTTGCCGGGTGACCAAAGCAACGGGTGAGTCCTGACCGGCCCTCACAAGCCCCGTCTCAGTCCTGTTGCCACTGCCTATGAAGGCTCGGTTGGTATTTACCTCCACAGTATTCAGCAGGACCCGGACCGAGAAGCAGTTTCCGTGGATTCTTTAGCCCTGGGCCAGAGCAGTTCCGGGAGCCGGAATTCGGCCACTCCGTGCTCCGTGTATGTTCTGATAGGAGCAGGCTCCAAAAAGCAGTTTCCGCGAGTTAATTAGCACTGAGCCTGAGTAATTTGTCTGCGAGCCACAGGCAAATGGCAGCCTGAAATTGCCTGTTCTATGGCTGAATCAGCTGCGATCAGTCGAAAGCAGGGATGGTGACGTCAGCTCTCCGAGATGGTGGCAGCTGGCTTCCTCTGTGGTCTGACCGGTGTGGAAAACTGAATTGGACTGCTTCCTTCCCCCTTCTCAAACCCAGAATTCAGCACTTAGTACAGTGATTGCACAGCTGGCAGAAGCCCACGGAAACTGCAGTGCTGTATCTTTGCGTTGCTATCTCCTCGTTTCCCAGCGCGCACCGCAGACTCTAGCCGCGGGGCAATTTGCTGAATAAGCAGCGTCACCCTCCGTGCGGACAAATCTCTCGTGTTTGAGCTCCCGTAGCTGATCCTCGTGTGATGGAAATCCTTCCTCTAGGTTTTGGAACACCCCAATTTTGCTGGAAATTCCTAACAAGATAGCTTTTAGCCTTTCTAACTCCTCATTCTCCCGCACAGTGACGCGGTACACGGGGGTAATGCACTCCCTTTGCCGCCATCTTCCACTGTCAAAACTTGTGTCTTTTTAAAGGCCTCAAAATACTTGTAGAATTTTGAAGTTTAGTCTCTATTAGTCCAAAAATATTAACCAAAAAGAACGAAAGGGAAACAAGTATGGTCTCTAAATGCCATTTTTATGTCTGTAGTTGGCATTTGGAACGCTATCAAAAATCGCAATTCCAACAAACACCATTCTTACAAAATAATCCTGTACACCACTGGGCCAATTGCTGCTTTTTTCAAGAATAAATGGGTAGTAACTATAGTTTATTTGGGATGTTTCATATTAGAAAATAGGACAGAGGCTGAAATTTACCAAAAGGTAAATCCTATGAAAGGTTATGGAAGTGTATGGTTTGTGTGCTCTTTCAGCCAGCCAGCTGCTTCCTGAAGAGAAAAATGTCTACAAAATCATTTTCAGATGCTGAGTCAAATCCCAATTATGCCAACAATGATTATCTAATTGCAGGACTATTTAAAACTCCTAAAATTTTCTCCCTCTCCCCAGTGTTTGACTTTTAACCATTATTTCCTTTGAGAGTTCATATGGAACACTGTGTTGGTTTGTTTCTACGTACAAAACACATTGCAGCAGGCAGGGAAAGGCATCTGAAACAAGACTCAAAAAGAAAACACAAATGATAAAGAAATAATTGAAAAGTTTGACTATAACAAAATAAAAAGGTATAATAAAAAAGCCAGAGTAGAAGAACAGATTTGCTCTACATTTATATGACATTATTTGACTATTTTAGAATTTCAGTACAAAGTCTTACCCCTCCCTCTAACTCTTTTAAAGGCGCTTTGCCTGGCATTCACCCCATTTTGGGGTCTGCAGTATAAAGGCTGGCCTTACATTAGCAGTTCAGAATGCCTTTTCCTAGCTCATATTAAGGATATCACAGATTCTCAAGCTCCTGTATATATCTTAGCCCAGGTTTGGCTCTAAAAGTAGGTTTGCTGACCTAAGCTTTCCTCTGTATAGCTGTTTTTAAACTATGGGCTTCTTAATGGGAACAGCTTTGAGGCCCACCTAAGTTCCTATATTATAGCATGGAGCCTGGTTCCCCTTGCCACTGCTTTGAAGGGGAGGTGTGTGTATGTGTGTGTGTCTTTGTGTATGTATAGAACAGGCCACTTTTCATTCCAATTACCTCCACAGAATTTGAGTTCCAGGACAAGATTAGACCACAAAGTGCTCAAATTTTAATGGATGAATACTTACCAAGTTGTTGAGTATGATTATGTCAATTACCTATTAACTTTCTCTTTCTAATGCTCTATCCTTGCTATGTGTTAACATAAGAATATTTTCAAAAAAGCCTATGTTCAACATCTACATTATCTTAACTAACAGTTAAATGTCATCAGCTCTTTACCCTAAACCACTGTCTCACAAAACAAACAATATGTGAATATTGTTTAGAACATGAAAAATTTTAGTAAAAGACTAACCCTTGATTATATTATTCATTTAAACTAATATTGAAATAGAAATTTTCCATAGTCTTACCCTCCTTCATTATCTGCATTTTTGAATAAGCAATTGTAGTACTCAGCATGAGTTGGCACTTAAAGTGAACAAGTCTACCGGATGTTGTGATTTCTACTGTTATTTTAAGTAAATGAGTCTGCAATTTCAGTGACAATTGTGTCAATGGGATGACAGCAGGCCAGAATTCTGTTTGATATGTCTAGCAGGAAGCTCTATAGGAAATTGAACATCAAATAGTTGAATAGTTTTAAAGCTTAAAACACAAAGAAGACTTGAGTATATTGATATAGCTTTTTTTCTTATTGCATCAATGATTTTCATGGTTTTACACTTGACTTTGTAACATGTGAACATATTTTAGATATGCTTATATTTATCATTATTTAGAATTGATGGCATATTTTGATAATCCTTTTAATTTTGCTAGCATTTTGGAGAGTATTTTTTATTTATAAAAATATAATAATGAACTGCATATGGACAAGGATATAGTCACTATAACATACTCATGAAAACTCAGGGTTCAAATCCTGCCTATATGAATGATAAGGGATGTTCAACCTATGTTTATTTACTATATATGTAATAACATATATGCTAATTACTTATGTACTGACATATTTATTTTCTTTCATTTTATCCTCCTTTATTTATATTTTTTGCTATTATAAGAAAAGTACCATAAGCATCTTTTAGATATCTCCCTATGTGCAAATCAAACATTGGGGATTCACTTTAAAGTATGTTGTATTATAGGATTTCCAATTTTACATTAGATGTTTCAAAATTGTCTTTAAACATTTCAAATTACATTGCAACTTCAGAAGAATTTAAGAGTCTCTTTATTCTCATCCTCTACAGCAATTGTTATTGCTATGGTTTTAATATTTTTTGCTCATTTGATATTTATTATGCTGGTGATTGAGTTATAATATTTTAATTCCAAATCCACCTTGTGATGCTATAGCTGGGGCTGCTTCTACATTCTGCTTTAGGAGAGGCTAGCCTTTGCTAGTAGGAGGTTCTAACAGAACACTAAAGGGAGTAAGAAAAGTGATCTTGCTCCTTTCCATGCACATGTTGTTCTGTCAGCATCAAAAACAATAGCAACAAAAACAACAGCAGTTGGTTCTTATTTCATGTTTATTCCACATTTCCTAAACTATCTCTATTATACTCTCTTAATATTAGCACACCAAGCACACCAAGAGGTCTGTATCACAGCTTCACAAACCTTTCCTTTGTATGCATGAAGTACAGCAGCAACAGACTTCCTCTCCAGATGTATTAATCAGCTTTCCATTACTGTAACAAACACCGAAATAGATCAACTTATAAAATAGAAAGGTTTTTGTTATCGTTTTGGAGTTTTCAGTCCATGATTAATTGACCCTGTTCCTTTGGGCCTGCAGTGGCATGTCATAGTATATGCACATGGCAAAGCAAAAATCATTCACTTCATAGCCAGGAACAAAAGAGCAGAAGAGGAAGAAACAAGAATCTCAATATCCTCTTCAAGGGCACACCCCCAGTGACTGGAAGACCTCTCACTGGACTACATCTGTTAAAGGTTTCACCACCTCTCAGTACTACCATAGGCTGGAGACCAGGTCTTTAGCAGGTGGACACTAGGAGACATTTGTCCAAACCATAGCTCCAGAGGTCTAAGTTCCCTTTTACAGGGACTGGTTTTAAACTTCAGGGACTAAGCACCAACTAGGAGGTTGATCCTTCCTCAGAGATCATTCCTAATTTTTTAAGCTAACTGCTTCAAATATTTTGGCTCTTCAAAGTGTTTCATTTGTTTCTCAAGCCATGAAGTGGCAACTGCTTCCAGGAGCAGTTTCTTACAAGAAAACCTAAAGTTCTCCTCTTGTATTAAGTACCCCAATATCTAGTAAACCAGTCTCCCACATTATGACATATATATTGAAACCATCAGTGTGTTATCCAGGCTTATGACTACAGTCGAACTGATTCACATGATCCATTAAAAAGTACTCTGATTTTGTCTTTAATTGAATTTCTTTAATTAATAATGTGGCTGAGATAATTTTTATTTGAGAATCGGTTAATAAGATTTCTTTTTTTTTATGACTCTCTCTCTTAACCCTTCCCTTGCTTAGGTTTCCTATTAATTTGTTGATCCTCATATTGACTTGTTGGTTCCTTTATATTATGTGAAGCCTAGCACTTTTTCCATTATAAAAGCTCAACTGCTGATTGGGGATGGGTGATTCAAAGCCATTGGGGATGGGTACATTCTCTGTTTTAATTCTCATGTGGTGATCTTATATATTACATTCCTTCATAGTTTTTGTTTCTTGTCTCTGAATATGATTCTTTAAAATGAGTCATTCTAGTAAGATGGCAGAACCAGAAAATGTAAAGATTCTTGCAGTTTGTGACACAGATATTAAATAATATATAATAAAAACTAATGCATAGCTTATTCAAAAAAAAATCTCTGAGGAACAGAAACAGAGGATGAACAAAGGACAGAGATTAGGCATGTGAGTTGAAGCTGGGTCCTGAGATAGGCTATGATGTTGGTCCATGCTTTTGTATTTCTTTTTAAAAAACATTACAAAATACACTCATGGATACTAAGAGTACAAAAGAAAAGTCAATGAATTCCATCAACCAGATAAAAAATGATTAGGATCTTGCCACATTTGCTTCATTTCTTCTGTTTTCTTTTAAAGCTAGTCCCAGACATGGTATACCTCATACCCTTCATTCTTGAATAATACATCTCCAAAAATAAGGAAAATTCTTGACAGTAACAGTGGAAGAAAAGAAACAGAAAAATATTTCCAAATTTCCAAAAGAAATAAATCTGTTACTCTAGAATTTTCATATTAGCAATTATTCAAAAGAGAGAGAGAGGGAGAGAGAGAGGAAATATTTCAAACACAGATTTAACACTAAACTACTATCAGACTCTCACTAAAGAAAGTTCTGGTAAATTATATACTTCAGAAAAAATTACAGCCATTTTTCATTATTGTGCTAGTTATGTTCTATAAAGTTGCTGTGAACGTTGACTGAACACATACTGAACTATCGTTCCAAAGGAATATACAGACTTAAGTCCATGAGAGATTCTGCACAATCATTTTATGAATTAAATGCCATTTATATTAATATGTTTGTCAACATCCTTGTACAAGTAACCAGACTCACCCATGTTGAAAAACTACTCTTCCACACAAGTCTTTCCTGTATAATACTTAGCAGAGAACTGTGATTATTTCCTATAACCTCTGGATTTGTAAGTCTTAAGTTTAACATTTTTCATGCCTTATCATATTTTGAAATGTCAGCCACAGGAGCTACGGGGAATAAGCCTTGGAGGCCAACAGAGAAGGGTTTAACATTTCTTACCACTGGATAAGTGTGACCCTGAGTTAGTCAGGTTTTCAAACTCACAGTGAAATTGTCCCCTGCACTGCTTTCTGTCATCATCTCATGAGTTCACACATTAAGTTGCATTTCCATCTTTTCCATTGCTACATCACATGATACAGATGTTGATTTAATGCTTTTCAGAGTAGTCTTATGTACAGAGGAGTGAATTTCCTCTTCCCTTTCCTGGACATACAGTATTGTTGATTCATGAACATTGAACTCACAGTTGACAGCTCCATAACTCACACCTGAACTTAGCTTATCTAGCACATGTATTTTCTTCATAACGTACACTAGAGCATTTTTGTGCCTGGGAATACTGATCAACACATCATCAGTATTGGCTCAAAAGCCATTCTAAACCAAAATTATCCAAAAATAAAAATAAAATAAAACAGAAAAAATAGTATTAAATAAATCTCATAAAAGACATTTGTTTAGAGTACAACAGATAAGCCAAGAAGTTGTCTTTTACAACAATGACTTAAAATGTACACACAGGGAAACTCAAATTTTCTAATACTGTCTTTCCATGAATGACCAGGAAAATGCTGCATTAATTTTTGTGTCACAGACAATTTTAGAAAGTAGTCAAATAATGAGAATTAACTTATCAGAAGGCAAAATGGAGATTAAAAAATAGGTGTATCAAAAATTCAGTTAATAACTTATCAAAGCTTTGACAGTCAGAACTCTGGTAAACTATGATAATATAAATAATTTTATATTACAAGTAATTGTACACTAAAAGTGTTATAATTAACATTCTGAATAAAAATAGCATAAAGTATAATGGGGAGGTAAAAAATAATACTTGATATATTTGCCAATAGGAAGTAACATATAAGTCAAATGAAAAGGTGGAAAATTGTCATTATTAAAAGAATGGAGATAAGAGCATTTTACATTCAAACAATATAGGAAGAAAAGGGGATTAAAGAAAACACAATAAACCTATGTTAGAAAAAGAAAGAAAAAAAGCAAAGAAAATAAACATGGTCAAGGAAAATTTAAACAAGTGAAAAAGCAAATACAAACATATAAATAATGGCAAAATATGAACAAACTCATGTGGCAATAAAATAGGCTGTAAATATCTACATATATGTTATTTATAAACATAAGTATACTAAAACTGAAAAATGAGGCGCAAAATATTATCAAATAAATGCTAATTAAAAGAAAGCTATAATAGCAATGTTGATATAAAGCAAAATGGAAGACATGTCAAAATGCATTAAGCATAATAAATTATAAAAATAAAGGCCACCAAGAAGATTAATCACTAACCTGTAGGCAATTAATGAGATCTAAGAATTCATATAACAAAACCAACAAAATTTCAAGGGAAAAGAGCAATCCTTTAACCTACTTTTACTAACAATCAACCTAACAAGCAGACCAAACAAACAAAAACATGTAAGAAAATAGGATGTGAATAACATGATTAAGGGCTATATAAAAGTTTCATACAAAGGCCTCTCTCCATAATAAACCAGTATTCATTCTGCTAAAACATGTGGAGCTTACATATTTGATCACATCTCAATAAATTCAAAATTGACAGCAAAAGCTTGTAAAGTCATTTAATTTTAAGAATCTTCATTTTAAACCAATCTTAAAACTGTAGAAAAACACAAGTACAATACAAAGAACCTCTATCTCTTTTACCATTTGAGAGTAAATTGCTGATGTGATCACCACTGAATATTTTGGTGTGTATTTCCTATAAAATGTATATTTTCCCACATAGTCATATCGTAGTCATCAAAGTAATGAGATCTTCATTAATGCACAAGGCATATGATTTGGTTTTGGCCAGTTGTAACAATAATGCCCGATAAGCAAAGAGGTCAAGTTTGGATTTACATATTGAATTTCCTTATATGTTATCTAATCTCCTTCAATCTGTAACAGTCACTTCATGACTTGGTCATATTTTGGACAAGCTATATTGTACTTTGTCTCTCAGTTTGGTGCATCTGTTGTTTCCTCCTATGAGACCCAGGTTACACCCATTGGCAGGAATATCACAGAAGCAACACTCTCTTTTCAAACTAGCAGATACATGGCTTACAAGTTGAGTATGCCCTGTAATTGATGATGATCACCAAGAACACTTGATCTGTGTGAGGTCTATCAGACTTCTTTGGGGTGATATTATTCTTTTTCCCATTTGTAATTTGTAAGTACTTTTATGAAAGTTAATTGAAACTATGTAATATCCCACTCCTATTTAAACTTTCAATTATTCATATCTTTATATCAGTATGGACTCATCTATCTACTATTGTTGTTTATTTAGATGCTCAAGTTCCCTGAGATTTGGCCAGTAGAGGCTCGTTCTGTCTAAGTTCTGTGTGCTTTTGGCATGTCCCCATCACTCTTCGAACAGTTCCCTTACTTTGTGGTTTAGCTAGGTGCTCCAGGCTCATCTTGTCTTTCCCCTGACCTTCATTAGAATTCTGTCTGCAAGAAAATGATTGCTTTTGGTAGAAAATAGCACTCATATACCATGCTCTGGTAGCTAAGTTTCTTACTGCTATTGGGAATTTGCTGCTACACAACACTTTACATGGACAAAACAAGGGGTAGTGTTTATGTATATATATATATATATATATATATATATATATATATATNATATATATATATATATTTAAATCTATATTTATAAAGTTATCTATAATTTCTTATCTATAGCTATTGAAATCTATAAATTTGCAATGAAATCTCCAATTCTAGTAGAACTGTTTTCTATATGTCTGTAGATACCTTCTTCAACACAGAGAAACCTGATTCCTATTTTTTAATATAACTCCTGATGTATGATCAATCTTCTTATGCATCCAAGCTTTGATTGCAACTGCCTCACTTTCCCTTTATGTAATTTGTCCTTCCCACCTGTTTTGAGTTATGTCTCCTTGTGCATTTTGCCTCCCTTTGGGATGTTCTGCACAAGTTCTGACATCTGTGCCAGGCTGCCAAGCAAGAACAGGCATGTTCTGACTTTCTGACTTCTTGAGTGTGGATTGTCCACTTCACACACCCTGGTGCACGAAGATCCAACTGAGTCTTTCTTATTTAACTCTGAAACCCTATGTTCACCTGCCTCTGAGGTGGCACCAATGATCTCTGCCTCCTAGTGTTCAGAGTCTTATGAAGTCCTACCTACAGTATACTCAGTTAAGTTAGTGCAAATGGTTAGTAGCCTCATGCAGAAGTAACAGAAAGTCACTTAAAATATTCAGCTATAAAAACTGATGTTTTGTTTCTTTTGCTTTGGTGGCATCTCCTGGTGGTGGTTCTTTTTCTTTCTCTCTATGGGGTCAGTCACTCTTTGGAAATAAAGCTTCCAGACTGTGAGTAGCTCTATGTAGATACCCACATAGAAGGCTCTGGAGCCTCTGGACAGCAGCCAATGAGGACCTGAGGCTGCAGTGACCATGAGAGTGAACTGGGAAGTTGGCTCTCCAGCTCTTTTCAGACATTCATTTCCTCCTGTTAGAATTTTATCCTTTTGGAATTATTTCACTGAAGTGGTAAATTCCTATAATTTTTTGTTTATTTATTTTACTTCCTCATATCTTTCCTGATAATTGTTTAGCTAACTATAGAATTCTTCAAAAACACACTTTTCCATTAGCTCTTCAATGATGTAAGTGTTTTTTGGACTCTTAATAGCTGGTTCTGATTTAAACTGCATTTTCAGCTCTTGCTTAGTTCATCCCTACTTCCAGAATGTCTAAGTCATAGATATTTATTTAATAAAATCTCTTTCCAGTTTACTTGACTTAGCTATTTCCTTGTACCCAGAATGTTCCATGGAATGTGGGAAATGAGCCTGAGAATAGAAAAATACTCATATACACATGGCCGTCTCCTAGGCCAACTAATTGATAGGGCTTTCACCCAGAACTTCTGTATAAAGAAATTCATTGTGCATTCTGATCCAAGAGTCACCTTACAAGAAAGTAGTTTTCATTAGCTCTGTCCTCAGCTGAAATTTGAGGTAATGTGGGTAATTAGCAGATGCATTTTATAAAACCATTTGTGAATTTTGAAGGATGCATAATTAAATTTAAGATGTTAGCTTGGTAGTAAATGTTATGTTCCATATAACCAACAAGTTCTGTATCACCCAACATTTACAGTACAATGTTACAACATGGAGCAAGCTTAAATTTTATAACTCTATTTAGAAAAGACATTTCCATGTCAGTTGACAATAAATATTATTTATCCTATTTGTAATTATGTTATCTGTTATTTTTACTGAGCCATATTTTCCTACTATTCCATAAAACTAACTACAGAAAATATCTACAGAAAAGGAAGGACTTATATCTCTTGTATACCATGAAGAAGGACACCTACACCTTACCTAACATGTACATTAACACCTGCATTGGGGAAATATTTACTTAGCAAGGAAACATATTTGTATGAGTCTTACTTTCCTAAATATTACTTTATTTGAAGACACTTGTTTTGGTGTCAAACACTGCCTAAATTAAAATGTTTATTTCTATCATGACAAACAAATGTTTGTTTTTGGCCCAATCTAAATGCACAAATGTTCTTGCAAATGTTCCATAGGCCAGCTGCTACCAACACTCCTTTATAAACTTTCTTAGCCAGGAATTTTGTCTCCATTGGTTACTTATTTGAAGATATTTGTAAAATGTTTATCAGGTATTAGGTAGAGTTTTCAAATGTTGATTGCATTTTTTGGTTTCTATTCATAAAATATTTTAATATGGATGATTCTTGTTGATTAACAACTGAAATATTTTAAAAATAAAATAG
Source organism: Marmota marmota marmota (assembly GCF_001458135.2). Lineage (NCBI taxonomy): Eukaryota > Metazoa > Chordata > Mammalia > Rodentia > Sciuridae > Marmota > Marmota marmota. Next base: position 36,409,325 of record NW_026000093.1, on the reverse strand, counting down.
AATAAAGCTACCATGGTAAGACCTTAAAAAGGAATAAGAATTAAAACAAATATATTATTTACTTGATGAATCACAGTAAGACTGGCATTTAAAATTATGATACATCATTGTCTATGGTGGTTGGTAATCTAAATATATGCATTAGAAAAAAAATATGCATATATGCACACATATTTATATATGTATATAAATATATAGATATGTATGTATATGTAGTACACACATATATATGTCATTGAATGAACATAAGAGAAAGAGATTTGTTGTACTTTTTAAATTTTTATTTATTTATTTTGTATTGTGGATTAAACCTAGGGATGCTTTATTGCTGAGCCACATCCCCGGCCCTTTATATATTTTTTTCTTTTGAGACAGGGTCTTCCTAAGTTGCTTAGGGCCTCCCTAAGTTTCTGAGCTGGACTTGAACTTGTGATCTTTCTTTCTCAGCCTCTGGAATTGCTGGGAATACAGGTGTGCACCACTATGCTCGAGAGGGGAAAAGAGATTTTAATACAGATAACTAGATACTTAAAATTATGTTGAGATGTCTGGCAATATTTCCTGGGTTGCTTCCCAGAATAATACCACACAGCTGTCTTCTAATGAAAATTCCATCACTGCTTCAACTCAGGAACTACGAAATAAAGAAGCTGCCACCCCACTCTTAACTACCTTTACCAGGATCCAGGAATCAGAAAGCTCAAGCATAATAAGCTGGGTGGAAATTTCTCAATCTTGACATTAAAAACAAAACTGAAGTCTAGTGCCCACTAAGGTAGTGACTGAACCCCGGATACCCTGTTCCAAGTCACAGAAATACCAATGTGTTCATGAAAATTCCTGTGAGTAGCCACAAGGAAGACATGGGAAGCAGAATTCCTCTTTCATGTTCACTTTTTATCTCAAAAAGGTATTTTAAATTCAGCAACAGTTGGGATATACATAGGTCATTGGATATAAACTGTGAAAAGATATAGAAATTTCAGACTTACAGCCTCTAGAATGAAGTAAGCTCTGAAAGAAAGGGATCAGAATTGATTTCAAACTGAAAAGGATGCCAGAGTTCATATAAAAAGGACTACTTTATCACCTCCAAATTTCAGTTTTATAATTGCATTTGACACTAAGTGCAAATCTATCAGCTAATGAGGCAAATTTAAATTTGGAATTGCTAAGTGAGGCTACCCAGTAATTTCAGCAAAATATATTCATGAGCCACCGTACCATGTTGATTTAAATGGCCTCTCCTTTAATGAGAACAAGTTAAATGGCTGCTTTTCATTATATAACCCCTTGATTTGGATAAATATTTGATTTGGTGTTAATTGTGAAATGTTTCAAAGACATATGCTCAATCAGAAAACATATACAGTTGCAACTACTATTTATTCCTTACATAGTCTCTTGTCAATTAGAGACTCAGACCCTGGGAAACAGATTCAGGATCCCAGCAGGTGGAAGAAGATGCAAGACACAGTTGGGATAGTACACACTCTTTACTCAGAGGTGGCAGCTTCCCCTTTGCCTCAAGCTTCTGCTCCAATTTGCACCCAGCCAGTTCCATTTAGCCCCCTGAGCCATTTCCATAGGACTTTTTAAAATGCAGGAGAAAGAAGGCACATTGCCAACAGGTTATATAAGTGGGCACATGCTCACAGCAAATGTTTATGACCTTGAGTACATACACTGAATCATTGTGTTTATGATTTTGGCTACATACTAAAATCATTGTCCACCTGAAGTCTCAGCAAGGGAGCCTAATGATAGCCATCTTGGGCCTGCCCTACAGCTCTTTACTGGAATTTTTCTATCCTCTTTTGAGTAGCTGGTATGTGACTAGGAAAGAGACAGCTGTACTGTTTTATCTGGTTATTTGTCTTTATAATAATCGATTGCATATATGTCTGTATATATATAATATATACATATATATGTGTATATATAATATGTATATACACACACACACACATAGAGAGCACATTTGAGTCTACTCACAAGTATTTTAGAAGGTAAGGGAAGAATATATGAGTTGTATTAGAGCAGGTCTTGAGGGCTCAATGAAGTAGCTAAAATTAGTGGCTCATACTCCTGATTCACCTCATTCTTCTACATTCCATTTTTTTGTCATCCACTCTTAATAGGAAAACCTGTGGATCAGTTAAACCAGGTTAAATATGTTACTATACAATGAGGACACTTTAGAAGAATAACTGCTGGTTTGCCATTAGGTAATGTATACCTATCTATATCTGTATATATATCTATATCTCTATATCTATGTATAAATATATATATATATACACACACACACACACACACACACACATATACATATCCATCCCTTTTTTTGTACCTGACTACCTTTAATTTGATCACATAAGTTCTTTAACTCTGTCAAATTATTCACACTATCATTCCACATAGCATTGCACTGATTCATGTATTGATGACAACATGAAGATAGGTTTATAGTAGGCTAGAGTAGACACAAAAATATGCATGCTAAAGAGTGGGGTATAAACCTCACAAAACCAGGAGTGCTTCTTAACTAAAGTGTTGTGGATGGCAGCTGTCTGAAGCATGTTATGATATTCTCTTCAAAGCAAAAGAGAAGTTGCTATTTCTCAGATACCCTCCAACCAAACAGTAGCTAAGGTCTGAGAGGCCTTGTCATATGCTTGATATGTTGTTGTGGTCTATTTATATATCAATAATCTAATAAATCTCTCATTGAGTTTGACCTGGAGGAGTCTAAGATTGTATGTGTAGTTCAGCCTACCATGCAAAGAATTCTGTCACCCTACCTTTAGGTTCAGTTTATTCAATAGCACTTGGTGAGTGTGGGGCAGATCAGAATGCTCTATGGAACTTGTTTAAAAACCTATAGAATTATCATAGACATACAATTTTGAAACAAAGAATTGTCTTTTCCAGCATACTTCCCTTCTCATGTTAAAAGAATAATTGCTGGTTTGCTATTAGGAAATGATAGAACCTGAAAAAGTTCCAATACTCCATATGACCAAAAGATCTTATTTCTAAATAAAAATTAATATCTCTCTCTCACAAACACACACACACACACACACACACACACTCATACACCACACACACACACCCAAACATTTGCGTGCACTCAGCAGCATGTTAGTAGGTAAGGGAAGGATATGTGTTAGTTGAATTACAGCAAGTCTTAAAGGCTCAATTAAGTTGCTGAAGCTAGTGGCTGATATTCCTGGTGCACCTCATTCTTAATCATCCACTCTTCATTGGTAAACCCTGTGGATCAGTTAAACCAGGTTGAACATGTTAGTGTACAATGGTGACACCTGCCATAAATGGTTTCATTGAATCATTTCAGCTTCACTCCGCATGAAGCCCTCAAGGATACTAGGAAATAAGAAACCTCAAAACTTCAAATATTTGTCTGTCTATTTTGCTCCTAAGTAAAGTATACAAAGATGTAAATCAATCATGATTCATGATGAGTGACTAATTGTTTGGTCAATAGTTGTTGCTATTGGCCAAATTGGACACAGCAGAAAACCATTACCAAGAAGATATGGGGAAGAGTTATATGAATGAACCTCTTAAATCCAGAATGTGACAACACTGTGTTCCATGTGGAAAATCACCAAAGGGCTCATATGTGTGCCACTAAAGTCAGGTGAACAAGATATCCCATCCATTATGTATCATTCATTAGTGAGACAACAGTATTTGCTCAATGAGTTAACAAAAAAAGTGACCTAGTGATATGAGGTGGAAATGATGCATGGGGTTCAACGAGTATGGGCATCACCTCATGATACTGATCTAGTAACTATTAAAGCAATGTGCCTACCTTCCAAAAACAAATTCCAGTGCAGTCTACCCATATAATATGGTAATTGAAATAGGGTATAGATAGAAATCTGAGTCTGATCAATGGAACTCATCATTGGTCAATGGGTAGTAGCCCCAGATAAATTATCTTACTTATACTTCAATTTGACCATCATTTATACCAATGTGCTGGTAAACAATACATAATTTCACAACATCCAGGGAGAATATGTTGGACAAAATAAACCAGTATTGAATATTAATATATTCTACATACTAAATATAATTTCTTGAGAATATCTGCTTGTTATATATTTTAGACTTTGCTTAAGACAATTGAAGCTATAAAAATCTGAATATGAAACTGAACTATGAGTTCTTCCACTTCTTTCTAAAAAACAAAATGGGCTTTCTCATCATGAACATTATTAATGAGATGTATATAATCTTCATTGAGTGAATACAGTTGATGATGTCTAAGGTCCATGTTCTGGTTTAGATTTTGTATGTTTTAAATTAAACTTGGAGAGGAAAACTTCAGATTCCTCATCTATATAATGGGAATAATAGTGTCACATGGATTTTTTTGAATAAACTTATCAACATAACTAAAATATCTAAGGTTTTGTCTTTTGCATAGTAGACACTTTCATAAGCATTTCTTTTTATTGTGTAATTTGTATGGATGATTTCTTTGCACTGAATTCATATTGATTTTATTATCATTTTTAACATATATAAATATAAAATCTCATTTATCATATGACCCGTACAGCATCAACAAAGAATTCTTGAGTAAGGGCTATTGGAGGTAGAGAAAAACACACGGACAAAGAAAATACAGAGACATTATCAAGTAGTGCTGGGGCCAGGCGGGATGCTGCACTCTGATGAAGGAACAGTGACCCAGAACCAGCTTTGCAAGCTTATTATGTAGGGTCTCATATTCAGGAAGTTGAACTATAGGGGCATTGTAAATTGTGTCAGGCTTGTGGGTTATGAGAATCTTCTTTGTGCACTAGTAATTTACAGAGCTAGAAACATGTTTTGCAGCTATCCTAATGTTACAGTGGAGGAAACATTCTGCTGCACCCAGGAAACCTATTGTCCTGGGACATCTAATAACTGTTAGCATCAGAGACAAGATTCAAGGGTAGAGAGAGAAGATGGGAGGGGAGGGGAGGGGGGATAGTAGAGGATAGGAAAGGTAGCAGAATACAACAGTCACTAATATGGCATTATGTAAAAATGTGGATGTGTAACCGATGTGATTCTGCAATCTGTATTTGGGGTAAAAATGGGAGTTCATAACCCACTTGAATCTAATGTATGAAATATGATATGTCAAGAGCTTTGTAATGTTTTGAACAACCAATAAAAAAAAAAGATTCAAGGCTCATAATGTCCTCGCCTTTGTCAAAGAATATTTCCCAGGCATGGCTTTTGCAGATGCCAAAGGATCAGCCAATGACCAGGGGCTCATCCACTCTCCACACTTATTAACAGTTATACTGGAAGGGTAGGCAGGCTCATATCCTTATGCTTTAAATGTACCTCACACCAGTTTTCAGTAACTACCAGCACAACATGCAAACACATCCAGCATAAACTCCAGTTTTTGTTTTTTTTACTTTATTTCTTCATATAGCCAACTGCTAGCATTAACTCTCCATGCTGCTTTCCCCTCTCTACTGGTTGGCAGCTGCAGGTAATTATTATATATTACTTCAAATTTTATTTCAAATTCCCAATTGCTATGAAAAAGGAAATAAAAAGTGTGCCCAGTTTCCTGGCCATCTGAAACATCACTATCTACATTTAAAATATAATCAAAAGACTCTTATAACTATTTTTCTTGAATATTTTATAGTCCTCATTTTGCATGGGAATAATTTCAGTCAATTAAAATAGAAAGCATTTCTGGCTAGGAATTTCCTATGACTGTCATAAATGAGAAATGGTTTAAAAAATGAATAGTTTGTAAGGGTTGATTCTTCTGATGGGAGCTGTCTATTACCTGTCTGACATTTGTGGAAACCTGATTAACTGCCTCGATTCATCTGGGACAACAATGGAAAAGGACTTGAGCTCTTTATCAACTTACTAAATGAATTTAATTTACTCTCTAGGTTATGTCATAATTACACATGACATTTGTGAGTTTGCTACAAATTACTAGCTATGATTCAAAAGTGTCTTAAAAGTGGAAATATCCCTGACATGAGTTAAAAGTAGCTTTTATTAGATTCGGATTCTAACTTTTATTTAATATCATTGGAATTAAGTTTTTATTTTCACACTATACTTGCAAAATAGACCAACTCAATGGATTATTTCTCATCTCTGTCCTTGTATTTTAAGTCTTTAAATGATTTGCCTCCTGTTTACAAAAGACAAAACTCTGTGTTTTAATAGTTAGGTGTTTATAGATGAGGATTTTTAAAAAATGAATTTGACAACTCTTTCAGTGTGGTTATAAATTTATTCTGCAGAACACATAAACAATAGACTTCAAAAAGCACAACTGTGACTAGACATGATGGTTCATGCCTATAATCCTAGGTGCTCAGGAGGCTGAAGTAGAAGGAAAATTGCAGTTTCAAGACCAGCCTCAGCAACTTAATGAGACCCTGTCAAAAAACAAAAAAATAAAAAATAAAAAGGGTCATCAGAATATTAAGAACAAGTCACTTGTATATGAAATAGTACAGATTAAGCAAAGTACTATATACCTGTTTACTAGAATATTAATGGAGTAAATACTTACATGTTCTTTTTTACCTAGTAATTATATATTAACATAATCAATATTCCTAACATATACTATATCTCTTTATTATATTAACTTCTTAATATTTTATAATTTTATATGCTTATAAATGCATTGGCTCTAAAACGATACATAAGAGTCTTATAATTAGATTGCCTCTTTGAAGAACTGATTGAGTTTTGGTTAGAAGAGTAAGGATAGGGATCTTGCATAGTGTACTATTTTTTACTTTAATTGTTTATTAATTTAGAGCATGGATAAAATATATTGCATGATATTAAAATCTTTACCCAAGCTTTCTCTTGATGCTGCAAATGTAGTGAATATATATATA
>NW_026000093.1:36394432-36401774 GCF_001458135.2 Marmota marmota marmota | reverse complement strand
TGACTACCAATCATAACTAATAAGTAATATCTGTAAAACAAAATAAAATCTGTGTTTAAATGAATAAGATTACATAGAACTAATACCTACTTGGCCTCAGGTAGGTTGCAGATTTTCTAAACATACTTATATGGTTCATCTAAGATATCTTGATCTAAGTGCAGTAGTAGTCTATGAAGTAAGAAGTATCCTACATGACCTCAATCTAATATAACAAAAAGTGAGGGGAATCGGATGAAGGAAGAGATGTTTAATTTGCTTTTTCAGTGCTGATCAGAGACAGCTGAAGAAGAATAGATGACAAATCATTATATCTATGCAGGCTGAATGAGCTCTTCATTAGAGCCACCATAAACTCTTACTGCCTTGATGAGGGTAATTCTGGAAAACAGATGAAAGGTATGCCCCAGGGGTGAGGAGTATGAATTTGTGGGAGTGTTATTAAGGACAAAGATACAAACCAAAGTTTCCAACTCATACATCTTCCTTAATCTTCTTAATTCTTTGTAAATGTTGCTTGGAGTGGACTATTTCATACAGAAAACTAAGAACCTTAAAGGAACCAATAAGGCTGATACTATGGAAAACTATGTTCCAACTGAATCATTAAAGAAAAGTTAACTCACCCCCCAAATCTTTAGACATAGCCTTCTCTATACTCACAAAGAAAATTAATGATCACAAGTCAGCTTTGTGGGAAAAAAATATCCTCAAAGACACAGTACAGGATATTAAAGAGGATAAGCAAAATAAAGAGATTAGATATAATCTGACAGGCTTAGAGAAAACAACTAGAATGAAAAACAAAATCATCAATAAAGCCAAAATGAAATAATATCATGAAGGTCATGGAGGCAGTCTTTTAAAAGTTCTGCAAAACAAAATTAACTGAAATCTGTAGAGACAGTTGAAGATAGTGAGTCACAGCCAGCAGCTGTGGAGCGGAAGACACAGAAGCCATTAACCAGCAGGCAATCTTAAATGGTAACTTTGTTGAATGGATACAAGTTGCATGTAGACTAGCATGAGAGAGAAAATCCTGGTGGCTATAATTTTAGGGAACCCAGATGCTTTCATGACTTTACCTCCATGAATTCTAGTAGGTTTATAATATGGAAAACCAAAGGGAAAAACCCCCCCTGTCGTGATAGAGGAGGGTAAAAGTACATACTTAGAAATATGCTAGTCTTCATTTATCTGTGGGGGATATATTCCAAGATCCACAGTGGATCCCTGAACATAGGTGTAGTACTGAATCTTACATATGGAATGTTTTTTCCTTACAACTTCATATCTATGTTAAAGCTTAATTTATGAATTAGGCAGAGTAAGAGACTAACAACTATAATTAATAATGATATATGGCACTTATAACAATATACTACCTTGAAAGTCATGTGATCATGGTCTTTCAAAAATATCTTGCTGTTCTGTACACCCCCTTCTTAGGATACTGATGTGAAGTGATGCGGTGCCTATGTAATGAGATGAAGTGAGGTGAATAATGTAGGCATTGTGACACAGTGTTAGCTTACTGAGCTAGGAGTTATTTGAATATTAGTGACAGTCAATTTGATAACAAGGACATGTGATAAGTGCTAGTAGCACACTTAGTGTGGATACACTGTACAAAGACAAGATTCACATCTCAGGTAAGATGGAGCTGAATAGCACCAGAGTTTAGGACATTACTCAGAACAGCTTAAAACTTATAAATTGTTTGTTCTGGAATTTCCATTTGGTATTTTCAGATAGTTGATCATAGGAAACTAAAATAACACTAAATGAAACCATAGGTCAGGGGAGACTACTGTGCTCCCAGAATGTTCTCCAAAATAAAGGCCACTCAGTAGTGGGTAAGACTTTACCAAACCACTATTCAAATTATTGGAGGGAAATTATCTAACTTCAGCTGCCTCAAGCCTACCTGTCTCAGCTAAGGTACAAAAAAAAAAAATCTGAGAAACTATTGTGAAGCTTACATTCCAGGGATGCAGGCCCACTGAAGACTGAAATTTAATGATAGGATTGTCGATTTCTTCTACCTACCACAATATCAACAAGACTCCATATAATAACAGTGGGTTATGGCAAAAAGAGATACAAGGTTCAACTGTCTTTAAAGAAGGAACTTTTAAAATAAACACAAAGACACATAAGAGAAAAAAATACAGACAGTTATTGTACATTTTGGAGAACACAGGCGGAAAAGAATGTAGTAGATGTAGAGCAAGCTTGAAATACCTAACTCCTAGTCAGGTAAGATAAATCCTCACACTAAATGTCAGCCTGCCACATCATGTTCAACTTTCAAAGAAAGCATCCAAGACATGCTAAGAGGCAAGGAAAATTAGTCTGAAGAGGTAATGCTTGAGAGTATGAGGACTATTTTGCATATGTGATGCAGATTTTTGGAACTATCAGAAAAAGGATTTAAAATAAATATAACTAAATTGCTAGGAACTCTAATGGAAAAAGTTATATGTAAGAACAGATGGGGAATTTAAGGAGAGAAATGGGAATTCTAAGAAAGAATCCAAAACACAAAATGGAAATGAAGGATGCCTTTGATGGCTTACCAGTAGACTGAACACAGCTGAGTAAGAATCAATGAGCTTGAAGTTAGGTCAGTGGGAACTTTTCAAACTGAAATGCAAAGAGAAAAATACCAAAAGAGAGCAGAATATTCAAAGAACTGGGGGGGAATTTTCAAAATGTATAACATGCATAATTGAAATTAGCAGAATGAGAAGAAGAGAGAAAAAAGTAAAAAAAATAAAAATAAAAAAGGATATAGTTGAAGTAACGAGGTCTGAGAATTTTCCAAACTAATGAGACACCAACCCATAGGTCTATGAAACTCAGCACAAAGTATGAAAGTTTGATACCACAAAATCTACAACACAGAATATCATATTCAAATTTCAGGAAAACAAAGACAAAGAGAAAAGACTAAAGGAAGCCAGGGAAAAAATAATTACCTTATATAGAGGAGAGTAAGGATGTGAATTGTAGTATATTTGACATCATAAATCATATAAACAAGAAGATGGAGTACAATGACTAAAATGTTACCAGACTCCCACCCCAAAAAAACCCCTCTAATCTAGGATTCTTTTTCTAGAAAAATTACTCTTCCAAACTGAAGAAATAAGGGTTTCCACAAACAATAAAAAATTGAAAGTTGTCAATAGACATGCCTTAAAAGAAATGTTAAGTTTACTAGGAAAAAAGGAAATGATATAGGTCCTACAAAAAGAAAGGAAGAGTGAAAAAGGAACAAATGGAAGTAAGACAAAATCCTTCTTTTTTTCTTAATTGATCTAATGGTAAATGATTAATAATATACTATAAAGAGTGATTATAGTATATGCATAGGTACATTGAATAGAAGCAATGTTTTAAGAAACATAAGGGGAGAATTGGACTATTCTGTAGTACCTATGAAGCACTACAGGGTTAGTTGAAAGTAGACTGTGATTAGAAGTAAAAATATATTAGAGAATCTAGGACAACAACTGCAATTTATAGAGAATAATAATTGATATTCTCAGAGAAAACTGAATCATTTAAATGTGATTCTAAAGCCAAAGAAGGTATAATAATAGCAAAATGAGAGGTTAAGAAAAAAGAGTAAAACTACGACAGAATATAGTGGGAGAGGCTCTAGTCAGTCTTCAGTGTCATCTGAAATCTACTTTCCTTTTAATTTTGCCTGAAAATTATTTGGAAAGGAAAAATCAGCCCAGCTATATGAAGTAGTAATATTTTCCATAATTTCAAACTCAGTCATAGTACTTGTGGTATGATTTTAGTATGTGTTGCTCATTTTTTTAAAAACAAGAAAACTGATTTCAAGGAATTAAGAAGAGACATAAAGTTATATTCTAAATAAGAGGAACACATGGAAACAAACCACTGTATTCATATTGCCACATAAATCAAGCCCATTTCTTCTCTTTCCATAGTTCACATTTTTCTAATACAATATTATTCATATATGATCACTTTTTAAAATTCAAAATTGATTTCCTAAGAGTCATTTATGAATCAGCATAGCCAACATTTTTGAGGCATTTAAATGCACTAAATCTAGCCATTTTATACAGATATATTCATTGAAAAAGATTGATTGATGGATAAAATTAATTTTTACTTTGGAAATTTTTGTAAGTTGTTCTCTTTTCAACACCTAAATTTAATTGGTGACTTTTTTACATTTTTTATTTATATATGACAGCAGAATGCATTGCAATTATTATTACACATATAGAGCACAATTTATCATATCTCTTGTTGTATACAAAGTATATTCACATCAATTCGTGTTTTCATACATGTACTTTGGATAATAATGACCATCACATTTCACCATCATTTCTAACCTCATGCCTCCTCCCTTACCCTACAAACCTCTCCCCTATCTAGAGTTCATCTATTCCTCCCATGCTTCCAATCCCTATTCCACTATGAATCAGCCTCCTTATATCAGAGAAAATATTCGGCATTTGGTTTTTGGGGATTGCATTATCTTTTCCAACTCCATCCATTTGCCTGAAAATGCCATGATTTTATTCTGTTTTATTACTGAATAATATTTCATTTTGTGTGTGTGTGTGTGTGTGTGTGTGTGTGTGTGTATATATATATATATATATATATATATATATATATATATATCACATTTGTTATCCATTCATCTATTGAAAGGCATCTAGGTTGGTTCCACAGTTTAGCTATTGTGAATTGTGCTGCTATAAACATTGATGTGGCTGTGTCCCTGTAGTATGCTATTTTTAAGTCTTTTGGGTATAGACCCAGGAGAGGGACACCTGGGTCAAATGGTGGTTCCATTCCCAATTTTCCAAGAAATCTCCATACTGCTTTCCATATTGGCTGTACCAATTTGCAGAACCTCCAGCAGTGTATGAGTACCTGTTTCCCCACATCCTCGCCAATATGCATTGTTGTTGTATGCGTAATAGCTGCCATTCTGACTGGAGTGAGATGAAATCTTAGAGTGGTTTTGATTTGCATTTCTCTAATTGCTAGCGATGATTTTTTTCATATATTTGTTGATTGATTGTATATCATCATCTGAGAAGTGTCTCTTCAGGTCCTTGGCCCAGTTATTGATTAGATATTTTTTGTAACTATTTGAGTTTTTATATACCCTAGAGATTAGTGCTCTATCCGATATGTGAGAGGTGAAGGTTTGCTCCCAAGAAGTAGGCTCTCTATTCACCTCACAGATTGTTTCTTTTGCTGAGAAGAAACTTTTTAGTTTGAATCCATCCAATTTATTGATTCTGGATTTTAATTCTTGTGCCAAAGAAATCTTATTAAGGAAATTAGGGCCTAATCCCACATGATGAGATTAGGGTCTACTTTTTCTTCTATTAGATTCAGGGTCTATGGTTTTAATCCTAAGATCTTGATTCATTTTAAGTTGAGTTTTGTGAATGGTGAGAGATAGGGTTATAATTTCATTTTGTTGCATATGGATTTCCAGTTTTCCCAGCCCCATTTGTTGAAGAGGCTCTTTTCTCCAATGCATGGTTTTGGAACCTTTGTCTAATATCAGATAATTGTAACTTTGTGGGTTAGTCCTCTATTCTGTACCATTGGTCTATCAGTCTGTTTTCGTACCAATACCATGCTGTTTTTATTACTATTGCTCTGTAGTATAGTTTAAGGTCTGGTATACTGATGCCACCTGCTTCACTCTTCCTGCTAAGAAGTGCTTTAGCTATTCTGAGTCTCTTATTTTTCCAGATGAATTTCATGACTGCTTTTTCTATTTCTATGAGGAAATTCATTGGAATTTTGATTGGAATTGCATTGACTCTGAATAGTGCTTTTGGTAGTATGGTCATTTTGATAATATTAGTTCTGCCTATCCAAGAACAAGGTATATCTTTCAATCTTCTAAGGTCTTCTTTAATTTCTTTCTTTAGTGTGCTGTAGTTTTCATTGTAGAGGTCTTTTACCTCTTTTGTTAAATAATAAAATACTTGGGAATAAAATTGTTTTTGAGGCTATTGTAAATGGGTTGGTTTTTCTAGTTTCTCTTTCAGCAGATTTGTCACTGATATATAGAACTGCCCTTGATTTATGGGTGTTGATTTTATATCCAGCTACTTTGCTGAATTCATTTATTAGTTCTAGGAGATTTCTTGTGGAAGGTTTTGGGTCTTCTAGGTATAGAATAATTTCATTAGCAAATACTGATAATTTGAGTTCTTCTTTTCCTATCCATATCCCTTTAATTTCTTTCATCTATCTAATTGCTCTGGCCAGTGTGTCAAGAACTATGGTAAATAAAAGTGATGAAAGAGGGCATCCCTGTCTTGTTCCAGATTTAGAGGGAATAACTTCAATTTTTCTCTATTTAGAATGATGTTGGCCTGGGGCTTAGCATAAATAACCTTTATGATGTTGAGATATGTTCCTGTTATCCCTATTTTTTCTAGTGTTTTGAACATAAAGGGGTGTGGTATTTTGTTAAATGCTTTTTATATCTCTATTGAAATGATCATATGATTCTTATATTTAAGGTTATTGATGTGTTGAATTACATTTATTGATTTCCATATGTTTAACCAACCTTGCATTCCTGGAATGAATCCCACTTGATCATGGTGCAAGATATTTTTGATATGTTTTTGTATTCAATTTGCCAGAATTTTATTGAGAATTTTTGCATCTATATTCATTAGAAATATTTGTCTGAAGTTTACTTTTTTTGATGTGTCTTTGGCTGGTTTTGGAATCAGGGTGGTACTGGCCTCATAGAATGAGTTTGGAAGTGCTCCCTCTTTTTCTATTTTTTGAAATAAATTGAAGAGTATTGGTATTAGTTCTTCTTTAAAGGTCTTGTATAATTCAGCTGTGTATCCATCTGGTCCTGGGCTTTTCTTGATTGGTAGACTTTTTTTTTTTTTTTATAAAAGTGAAACTTTTACCATAATAGGACAAACATGGCAGGATTTTATACACTTCCATTATTGGAAGGTATACCATATTTTCTTTAAATTTTTCTCTATTTTCTTAAATTTTTAATAGCATTTGATTATCCCTGGATTGTATTTCATATTTCCAAATACATAAGGGTCTAATCTTTGCTCGATTACTATTAATATTTTTTTTTAAATTTTTTATTAGTTGCTCAAAACATTACAATGATCTTGACATATCATACATTTGATTCAAATGGGGTATGAATTCTTATTTTTCCACGTGTACAGATTGCAGTATCATATTGGTTATACAGCCACGTTTCTACATACAGCCATACTAGTGTCTGTTGTATTCTGCTACCTTTCCTATTCCCCCCTCCCCT
>NW_026000093.1:36362239-36394013 GCF_001458135.2 Marmota marmota marmota | reverse complement strand
CCTCCCCTCCCCTCACCTCACCTCTCTCTACCCAATCTACTGTGACACGTTTTTCTCTCTCTCTCTTTTTTTTCTTCCCCCTCACACCATCTTATATGTAATTTTGAATAACAATGAGTGTCTCCTTTCATCTTCCATGCAATTTTGATGGTGTCTTCTATTTCATCACTTGAAATTGATCCGCTTAAATTGTGTATTTATCCTGATTCAACTTGTGCAAATTATATGACTTAAGAAATTTGTCAGTGCTTTCAATATTTTCTATTTTATTGGAGTACAAGTTTTCAAAATAATTTCTAATTATCTTTTGTATTTCTATAGTGTCCATTTTGATGTTTCCTTTTTTTATCACGTATCTTAGTTATTTGAGTTTTATCTCTCTTTCTCTTTGTTAGCATGGCTAAGGATCTGTTAATTTTATTTATTTTTTCATAGAACCAACTTTTTGTTCTGTCCATTTTTCAGTTGTGTCTTTTGTTTCAATTTCATTGATTTTAGCTCTGATTTTAATTATTTCCTGTCTTCTGCTGCTTTTGGTGTTGATTTATTCTTCTTTATGTAGGCTTTGAAATGTAATGTTAAGTCATTTATTTGTTGACTTTTTCTTCTTTTAAGGAATGAACTCCATGCAGTGAACTTTCCTCTTAGAACTGCTTTCATAGTGTCCCAGAGATTTTGATATGTTGTATCTGTGTTCTCATTCACCTCTAATTTTTTTTTAATCTCCTCCTTTATGTGTTCTATAACCCATTGTTTATTCAGTTGCATATTATTTAGTCTTCAGGTGTTAGTGTGGATTTTATTTCTTATCTTATCATTGATTTCTATTTTCATTCCATTATGATCTGATAGAATACAGGGTAGTATCTCTACTTTTTTATACTTGCTAAGAGTTTCTTTGTGGCATAATATATGGTCTATGTTAGAGAATGATCCATGTGCTGCCGAGAAGAAAGTGTATTCTCTCATTGAAGGATGATATATTCTATATATGTCAGGATGATATATTCTATATATGTTATTGATTGTTTATTGAGTTCTGTAGTTTCTTTGTTCATCTTTTATTTGGAAGATCTATCTAGTGATGAAAAAGGGGTGTTAAAGTCACCCCAAATTACCGTGATGTGGTCTATTTGACTCTTGAACTTGAGAAGAGTTTGTTTGATGAACGTAGATACTCCATTGTTGGGGGCATATGTATTTATAGTTGTTAAGCCGTATTGGTGTAGGATCCCTTGAGCATTATGTAGTGTCCTTCTTTTTCTCTTTTTAATTGACTTTAATTTAAAGTCTACTTTATTTGATATGAAGATGGAAACCCCTGCTTGCTTCCGCAGTCCATGTGAGTGGTAAGATTTTTCCTAACCCTTCTTCTTAAGTCTGTGGATGTCTTTTCCTATGAGATGAGTCTCTTGGAGGAAGAATATAGTTGGGTCTTTTTATTTTTAGATCCAATCTGATAGTCCATGTCTTTTGACATTAACATTCAGGGTTATTATTGAGACATGATTTGTATTTCCAGCCATTTTTGTTTATTTCTGATATTTAATGTGACTTGTTTCTCCTCTGATTAGGTTTTCCTTTAATGTAATACCTCCCTCTGCTGATTCATCATTGTTTTTTATTTCTTCTTTGTGGAATATTTTGTGAGGATGTTCTGCAGTGCAGGCTTTCTAGTTGTAAATTTTTTGTTCATCTTGGAAGGTTTTTATTTCATCATCAAATATAAAGCTTAGTTTTTCTGGATATAAGATTCTTGGTTGGTATCCATTTTCTTTCAGAGCTTGGTATATGTTGTTCCACAATCTCCTGGCTTTGAGTGTCCGGGTTGAAAAATCTGCTGAGATATGAATTGGTTTCCCCCTATATATGATCTGATTCCTCCCTCTTGAGGCTTTTAAGATTCTATCCTTGTTTTGTATGGTAGACATTTTCATTATAATGTGCCTTGGTTTAGGTCTGTTGTAATTTTGGTGTCCTGTAAGCCTCTTATATTTGGTTTTCCAATTCGTTCTTCATGCTTGGGAAATTTTCTGATATTATCTCATTGAAGAGATTGTGCATTCCTTTGGTATGAAACTCTGGACCTTCCTCTATCCCAATAACTCTTAGATTTGGTCTTTTGATGCTATCCCATAATTCTTGGATGTTCTGTTCATTGTTTGTAACTTTCTTCTCTGTGTGGTCAACTTTATTTTGCAGATTATATACTTTGTCTTCATTATCTGATCTTCTTTCTTTCAAGTGCTTGATTCTGTTGGTTTTGCTTTCTATTGAGTTTTTTATTTTATTTATTATATCCTTCATTTCAAGGATTTCTGACTTTTTTTTCAGGGTCTCTCTCTCTCTCTCTCTCTCTCTCTCTCTCTCTCTCTCAGTAATCTTTTGCTACTTGTATTTGCTCTCTTATCTCTTTGTTGGAGTGTATTTTGGCCTGTATTTGCTCATTTAGGTCATTCTTTAATTCACAGATTATTTTAATTATGAACCTTTTGATTCCTTCTCTGACATTTCACTGTCAATGGGTTCTGTTATTATAGTATCCTGGTTTGTTTGGGGGCACTTTCCTCCCTTGTTTTTTCATGTTTTCTATGTGTCTTCCTTTCTTGCAGTGTGGATCTGAGATATTACAGTTTAACCATGCAGATTGTCTGTAACTCACATTGATGTTGGGCTTCCAGACCCTGCTGGGTGTCCCTCAATGTATGCTACTGCATCCTGGACCTGGCTCCAGTGCAAGTTGGTGTAGTCAGATCTGTGTCAGTCCTGGACTCCCGCAGTAGTCTGCTGGTCAGAAAAGTTAGTCCTGTGCTAGAGGCTGGGCTCTGGCTTGCAGGTGGAGGGGTAGACCTAGGCCTGCTGTGAGCCTGGGCCCTGCACAGGTCAGTGTGGGTAGATCTGGGCCATAGGGCTTGACTTCTCTCAGTAGTCTGCTGGTCAGAAGGGGCAATCCTGCTCAGAGCCTTTGTCCTGCATGGGCTGGTGTGCGTGGTCTGGGCTGGGCCTCTGCTCAGAGGTAGTCTGCTGGTCAGAAGTGGTGGTCCCATGCCAGAGGCTAGACTCTGGTAGGTGTCTGCCCTGCTCGTGGAGGGGTAGACGTGGGCCTACTGTGAACCCGTGTCCCATAGGCACTGGTGTGGGCAGTCTTAATTGGTGAAATTTTAATATTGTATTGGGATGGGTTTTTTTTTTCAGAGAAGCAAAACCAATAGGAGNAGAACTGATTTATAAAAGTTTATGTAAAAAAAAAATATATATATATATATATATATATATATATATATATATATATATATATATATTATTGGAATTGGTTCACACAATTATGGAGTCTGGCAAGAACACTATCTACTGAGCCAATGACCCAGTTCAAGGCTGAAAGCTATTTCGAAGCAAGCACAAATGTCAGGAGATGTTTTAGTGCCAGGAAAAGATGATGTTCCACCAAGAAGATCATTAGTCAGGAGAACTCTTCTTTGGAGTACTGGAGTAGGGTAAAATCTTTTGTTGTTCAACTGATCAAATGAGGCACACCTACATATGGAGATCAATCTGTTTTACTAAGTCTACTAATTTAAATGTTATTCTCATCTAAAAGCACCCTTAAAGAAACACCCAGAATGTTTGACCTAATAACTGGGCACTGTGTGGTTCAGACATGTCAACATATATAACTACTCCTCAGAGATATATAACATTCTACTGAGGAGTTTTGTTGATAATATGCAGTCAATAGCTAAGTTATTTATGTTCCTCATGGAAGGACTCCATACCATTTGCTGGACTATTTTTGCTTACTTCTCAAGTTTTACCCCCACGTATGGCTTACAAAGCTCATTGTCAATCTTCTGAAACAGTTCTTAAGCAACTTAAATATTGAAATAAATTATCTCTGCAGAAATAGATACAGAATCACCTCAAATGGTTCTATCAAGATAAGGTAGTTTATTATTGTATATTTCATATTCTTTTGATCTATATCAAAAGCCATTTTGTGTTGTCTATCACAAAAGAAAAGACTGTAGCTTTCCCTAGAGCAATTTGATAACCTTTATCAAGATTAAGAGAATAAATAATGACTTTTAAAAATTTTTTAACTTTCTGTTGTCCCCAGATAATACTGCTGTATTTTATACATGCCAAGCTAATTAAAACAATAATATTAGAGATAATGCTAAGCAAAGCATTGAGAAAACTATTTCAAAATAATTCCTATACTTTCTTGCAGCCATATTTACCACAGGAACAGCAAACAGTCAGAGGAACAGATACTGATGCTGAGGTAAAGCTTTTTATTTCTCATTTCTCATTTTATCACAACACAATTAACCAACTCTTGAATATGGAGGTGTTACAAGACCTCCTCTTCCAAAGGAAGATTCATGAGGTGTTGACAGGTGTCATTCTGTTTAATCTTCTCAGCAACTTTGTAAGATAGTTATCCCTAATTTTAGTTTACTGATGAGGAAGCTAAGACTCAGAAGTGGCATGCCACAGTCACCATCAGGAAGGGACACACTGGGAATTCTGCACAAGTATTTCATTTATGAATCCTTTATGCCCATTTAGCATTAATATCTTCCCTTATTAACAAATGCTCTACTTAGTAAAAAATTAGAAGAAAAGTTAATCGTATTTTTTCATCTGACGTTGTTATCAAATAACCCTTTGCAGAATATTAAAATCTTATGACAAATAACATCCTGAATCTGAGTTGGGATTTATAATAATGCCTTTATAATTTAGTCAAATTTATATCCAACATTTCAAAAATTTTCTCAAATAAATTTTTGGGATTTCTTAATATGCTGTTTTTTAAACCCCATCAGATCTTTTATGAGAAGAAGTTTGGAAAAGTAATGCTGGTAAATTTCTAATTTTTGAAAACATTTTTCTTTAATACTAGTGGTATGGGCATATTGATTTAATACCATCTACTTCTTGGAGAGAAAAGTAAACTTCTAATTCAGTCCTGGTTCAATATATAAAGAATTTTGTTGCATGTTACTATGTATTTTATTTCTGTGGAGTTTGACATCAGAGGCCACACTCAAAAGAATCATCTCAAGCCATCCCTGCCAAGGATTAGCAATGAGAATCTGGTACCAGATGTCTGTTAGGTGTCTCTGCATGTCTGGGTGTAGAATATGATCTCATTTTATGCACTATTCAAATATCTTTGTTTTCTTGTTGTTCAGCAATGAAGCCTGTGGAGAACTGGAAACTGTTATTATTTCCTGTAGTTCACCATCTGTGGCCCAAGTTTCATTTTTTTCCTTGTGATGCAATGCAATGCTCATACTATTCAATTTCAGCCTATACCAAGTGTTTTGTTCCATCTTTAATTTGTAATTTGTTCAGTGTATAGGTACAGATAAATGCAAATTTAATTTGCAAAATTTGCAGCAGGAAGAAAGGCATAAAATATGTAATGCATGCTAAAAATGTTTAGCTCCTGAAGTAAAATTATATTATCATGAATTTGTTTATGGTTCAATAATGCCTAAAATACAGGAAATAACAGAATGCATGGTAGATATTAAAAAGAACACATGAGAAATATTGAATTATTAGTCCAGATTCAATTTGACACAAGTCAAGAGGCTATAAATTATCAAGAAGTAATTTTAAAAAATTAATAAAGACAAAAGAGAGAAGGCTAAAGCAAATGTTCTGTCACTTGAAACTAACTAAGGATCTACATCAGGTGCAACAAGTCATGTGATTACATATACCATGACAAAAATGACTTCATGTTAGAAATTGTTTATTTAAAGTGGAAGCATGTGGCAATCATTTAGAACCACTATGGTTTTTTAGTGCCAACCTGTGTATTTACCTTGTAACTTTGATCTCTGTTTTATCATTTTCAAAACTGTCCCATGTTTCCAAAGTTCTTGTTTTATTCTACAAATATAAACTCTGCACATTTTAAAATTTTGGTATATATACTTAAAAAAATCACAGATTGAATTATCATCCAATGAATAACATATATAAGAGATACCCATTTTTATCAATATCCATATTTACTATAAGTTACCCAGTGCATTTTATAACTTGTCTGCATGATCCATATATGAAGTAATTATAGAATCAGGTCAATATCATGGTATACTAATTTTTAAAGAGTGATCTCTCAAATTAGAGCAAATACTTCTAATAAAAAATCAAAATTAAAATACAATTTGAAACTCGGTTATATTTTACTTAATGAATGTGGACTCACTTGACACTTTTTAAATCCATTGACATTTCCTTTAAATTAAACAGCTTAGGATTTATTAATTTTAAAAAAATGTTTCTTTGTATTTCTTCACGTAGCTTCTATGGGATTCCCTGTGCAATTAGACTGCATTGAACATAGAATGCTGCTAATAATTTTCAAATTAATGATGGAATGAGTATGTGAATGAATATATGAGTACATATATGAAAAAAAGTATCCCAAACTACCTAATGTTAGAACTACATTGACAAGTATTTAGAAAAAAAATTTAAAAATTATGCCATACTTGGAGCATGTTGAAGTTGGTGTTTAGGTTCTTATAAAGTACACACACAACATTTATTGAGTTAAGAGAAACTTGATTAATTTGAATTCATGTAAAAGCCAAAGCTAATTTTTGTCTTGAAGTTTATCAGAAAGCTTTATTTTCATTCCAAAGGAAGTATCAGTAAAAAAAAAAAAATTCCATTGTAATATACCTACAAATGCTGACTATTATGGAACAAACATCGCATCATGCTAATATGTATATTCACATGTAAGAGAAGTTTGTGGAGTCCAAAATGGGAAAGAAGATGACCAGCACAATAATATGATGAAACTTAGACTGTAGATAACTCTAAATCTTTGCAGATGCTAAAAACCGAGGATCATTCATAGTTATTGATATTCATAGAGAGAGAATGCATTTTTGAGTATCATTTTAATTTGTACAAACAACAGGGTACAGGGAATCTCTTAGTTGGTAAAAAAAAAAAAAAAAAAAGACAAAGTTTGATACTTTTCCAAAGATCCTGGTGGAGTAGAAGTAAATCAACTTCAAACCAGACATTTGAAAAAATTTCTCTAACATCATAAGTTCAGAACCCACATCTAAAAAAAGATAAGGAATAAACCAGCATTAGTAAGACCAAAACCAAAACCAACTAAAAAAAATACCATCAACTATAGGTATACAAGATTCTTCAAGAATGAAACATAAAGTAATATTTGATGGATTAAAGAGATTTTTAGAACTTGTAGGAGGAAAATTATATGCTAGAAACAGAAAAAAAGTTCCTAAGATATTTTCTAAGTATAAACACTGAAATTGAGATCTCTCTGTCAAATAATGCAATAAAGCATACATAAGTAAATAAAAGACTGAGGAAAGAAATCACACAGCAGTCACTCCTCCATTTTTAAAATGAATCAGAGAAAATTCCTCAGGTATATAACAGAGAAATATATAGAGATTGAAAATATGTCAGAGAAGTTAAGAAGGATGGGAATAAAGGTCTAACATATGTTTCATTCAATTTTCAGAAGTCCAGAGAACAAAACATAAGGTGATCCTATAATTGACAACAAGTCTGAGAAATATATAGACTTAAGGAATTACAGGAACACTTAGATTCAGAAGTTACAGCAGTTCTCAAGAAGAATGTATTATAGAGAAAAGGGAATGAAATGAAAACTATTGATAAAAAAACAAAATATTGGAGTCATAACAAGCCAAAATACTTATTCTACAGAGTTGCCTTTCTGTCTTGTTCTGACATCCCTGAAAGTGGTCCCCTCATTGATATGAGAGAAGTCATTCAGTTGTTTACATCCCAAACAGTTATAAAGGGAAAGGAAAGCACACCAACATACCTTCCTTTCAAAAGTATAATCTGGAGGTTGCATATATTGTTTTTTCTCATTTCTTTGCAAAGTTCAGTTGATTTGACCTCAGCTAAACCTAGGCAGGCATGAAGGAATCTGGACATAGGAATCTTTTACTGAACAGCCATAATCCCAGTAAGAAAAGCTTACTATAAAACTGCAACCATGCTGTCCAATACAGTAGCCACTAATCACATGTAGCTATTTCAATTTGAATTGATTAAAATTACATAAAATTAAAAATTCAGCTCCTCATTTCTACTAAACATATTTCAAGTGCTCAATAGTTCCACAAAGTTAGTATTGGAAAGCATAGCTCAGGACATTTGTGTAATCCAATTCACAGTATTCTATGGTCTAATGCTACTCTAAAAGAAGGGCAGACTACAGAATGAAGGAGATTTAGGTTTCTGTGTCATCAGTGTCTCCTTTTCCCATACACATACTTAAGTATACCCTTATTTTCACACTTGAAACTCTCACTCAAGAAATTCAATCTCCAAATTCCATCCAGTTATATTTATCCTGTTTGGGTCCAAGACTTTCAAATGCATTTTTCTCCATCAGACTCAGATGCAACTATTATAGTGACCTCTATAATAAAAGATGTTGATCAGTCTCTAACCAACCTATACACAGTGGTAAAGAAGTAACATCAGAATTACTGTAATCATACCTATTTAACAAAGAGGAAAAAGGGAATCTCACTGTAGTCACTACCCCAGGCAATTATGAAATTCTCCTGGTCAGGGATGGTAAATGCCCAGGCTGGCTTCAGCTTTCCTTAGTCCATCCTGCAGTTCAAATTCTGCTTTCTGGGAGTTAAGTCTTGCATTAATTATAGGGAATGTCGTGCTGGAGGCTGTATCTGAAAGGAGCATCAGAGAATATTTTTCCTGAGTGAAGATTTACAGGTTATTTTAAGGGTTGAAAAAGTCACAAGCTTTTGTACTTTCTGGGGTTATCTGAAATAAAAGTTTTGCATGAAAAGGCAAGATTTTTAATTTATTGCCGTTGGTCTTTCTGGCCTAATATTCTTAATGGGAAATACTTGAGAATAGCTCAGTACTTGAGTTGAATGTCCTTCTAAGGCTACCTCTTCAAAGATACTTGTTAAAATAGCTTCTGTTTGGGGCACATCATTGTGGACTCTAAAGATTCTATCAACCTACATTGCAAGCCATACACATAGATTGTGAGGACTTTTGAATTATCCTTTGATGATAACAGTACTCAAAATATTTTGCATTATCTTAATCTAACCTTGCTGGCCAGTATGTATTAAGGAAATGGGAAGGATTAGGAAAAATGGTTGGGACAAAGCCAGCCCTAGCAATTTAGTGAGGTTCTAAGCAATTTAGCAAGACTTGTCTCAAAATAATTGAAAGGGCTGGGGAAGTGACTCAGTGGTTAAGCACCCCTGGATTCAATCCCTGGTATTAACACCCACACCCCCCAAAAAAAATTGGAGAAAAATGGGGGGAAATCTAATATTTCATGTAGTATGATGAATAAGTAAAATTTATGTCTTTAACAATTTTCAGGAGACAAACTAATTTCTTTTTTGGCACTTCTCTCAGATTTGATTGAACATGCTCAAACCTCTTTATATTAGCCAGTGGAGGGCACACTTGATAATAGACTGGTGATGTATAGCAGAAAGACTTTCACTATATAGTCCATTAATCATTGGCTTTTCTGTGAAATAAGTTTCAGTTAGATTTCTTAAAATGGATGACAGCAGCTTGTGGGTGTTAGCGTGGATTCCATTCCTGGGTTTACTGTTGTCTGTGCTGTGTCAATGCAAACCTTTTTATTTCTTAGTTGTAAGATGACATGTGTATTTCAGTCTTGCTCTGTGGAATTAAGCTGACAACACAGCTTATGTGATATGCTTTGAACCAGGAAATCTCAAAGTAATACTCTGCTGAATTTTCTGTCTTAAGGCCTAGGGAATGATTTGCTTTAAGTCAATGGAGAAAAGCCTAACCAGGTGAGAAAAAGTAAACAGAACTGGCTTAAACAATGAGTATAGAGAGACTACTTTGTTTCATTTTACCAGTTGTTAAGATAGCTGCCACAGAATCTTGGTATTCTATCTGGTAGTGTGGGATTTATAAGCCAGAGACTTTTATGTTAGTAGTATAAAGGGTACTCAACAAAAGCATCTACCTCAAAGCATTTCTCTAAGTTCAAGTCTAAAGGGCATAGATAATAAGAATAGATGATACTTCATCTGTATTTTCAAGGCTCACAGTATGTTCTTTAAAAATGGAAATTTAAATTTAAAGGCCACAGAAGTATACACTTGAGCATGGTTAAAATGGTAAATTTCATTTTAAATACCTTTAACTGTATATTTTAAAATATGAAATTCATTCAGCTTCCAATGATAATGGAGTATATCCTTATTTTTTGAATATCTAATTTGTCAAGTGTTTTCTGTTTGTAACCACATTTCTTTTTCACAAGAACTTGTTCAGATAGTGTTCGCATTTATGTTCTAGAAGCCAACATTCAAGATGAGTATATAATGCATATGAGGTTGAAGAATTATGAAATGAGAGATTCACAAGGCGAACCCTTTGTTTACCTGCAAACTTAATGTAGATGAACATCCCTGAATGCAGAAGCAAAAGGGAGAGGTTTGGGAAAAGAGTTCATGGGATCTATCAACTATAAAAAAAATTGAATAGAACATTTCTACCATATTACAAATACTTGAAGAACCTCACTACATCCCCATTTCTGAGCATTTACTGAGTGAGCATTAAGAGATTACAACTTGACCAAGAACCCAATGAACATATAAAAGAGAAAAATACAAATCACCCATTGATTGACAGGAAGGTTGGATGATTGTAGCCAGCAAGAGAGGAGCTTTATGCTGTCCAGGAGATTAAGACTTCGGTTTTATATTGCATATGGCATCTTATGCAAAATATGTGTTTACCTGAATTCATCCAAAGTTTCTCTTGGGGAGAACTAACTTTTAAAAGGAATTTTCAAACATCAGAAATATGGCTTTCATGCAACCAATTAGTTAAAAAGAAACAAAATTCTTTTAGGTAAAGAATGAAGATAAATTATAAGAATTGCTCCAAATACACACATAAGAAGCATTTATTTTAAAAATAAAATGCAACTGGTAAAGTCTTTCTTCATTCCTTGCCCTGCTTTCCTTTGTTCACCATTCTCAACTTCACAGCCAGCAGCACACAGGAAATATTAACTTTGAGAATCTTAATCTTAAAACTAGATTATCTAAATCCCTGAAAATATATCAACATCAAAACTCTGCCTATGGCATTTACTGCTTTTTATAGGAGTAGCAAAAAACATTCCTCATCATATGCAACCAAAAATGGGTTTAGATGGCCACAAAATATTATAAGATCTGAAACCTAATATATACATTAGGGTTTTTTTTTTTTGTATGTGTGTGTGTGTGTTTTATCTACAACCTCATGGCTAGCCATAACTTTACTCTTTTTCTTTCCTCCTCCTCCTCCTCCTCATTCTTATTCTACAAGGGATTGAATTTAAGGGCACTCAACCTCTGAGCCACATCCCCAGACCTATTTTGTATTTTATTTAGAGACAGGTCTCACTGAGTTGCTTTGTACCTCACCCTTTCTGAGGCTGGCTTTGAACTTTGTGATCCTCCTCTCTCAGCCTCCTGAGCCACTGGAATTACAGGTGTGTGCCACCACCCTCAGCAAGCCATGAATCTTTTTCTAAAATTTGTGTGATCCAGGGAAAGAAAAGAAGATGTGGACTGTGCCTTCGGGCTGCTACAATATTCTCTGACAGAATTAAGAACCATGCATCTCATCTACTTATAGGAATCGTATAAGTATAAACTCACTGGATGGGTATTTTGTTAAATTATTCCTTAAAATAATTCCAATCATTTTACAAGAAGTATTTATAAATGGATTTCAAACAAATGAAAGTATCAAGATTGCTACATAACTAATAATTTAATTTTGTGATACCTCCATTGTAGGAGTTAACCTACTGTGAATTAGAGGATCATTCTCCACAAGAGATGCCTGTTCACCGGAGACCACCTTCACATTTGACTCCAACTGCAAGTTCAGGAGGTTCCCCAAACCTCCCTTATATTAATTTTATCATATTTGAGTATCTAATTTGTTATGTGCTTCCACTTTTATTAATTTATCAGAGGACTCTAGGAACATGTTGAAAGCAATTATGATTTTGGTTTATTACAAAAAACAGATACAGTATAAAAATCAGTCAAGATAAAAGCTATATAGGACAGAGTCCAGGGATATACCAAATATAATCTTCATTTTCTCTTTCCCATGCAGCATGGGTGAATTTCCTTCTTATCACTGATGTATGACAATATGTATGAAGTATAGGCATGCAGAAAACTTCACCCAAGCCTTGGTGTTCATATCCTTTATTGGGACCCTTCTAGTAATTATGATTAATCAATTGACCAATTGCTTGTGTGACGGATCTCAGTCTTCGGGTTAACTGGTATCCTATGACTCAAACCCCTACACTAAATCATTATTTCTCACCCGGATGTGGCCAATAACCATTGTAAATCACATTCTCACTATTCTATCTGGTTATCTCCAGAACTCCAGGAAAACATAGATTACCTCCCAGAAGCAGGGTGCAAAAGGCCAACTTTTTAGGGGCAAGGCTAAATTTTTTTTATTAAGTATAATTTACTATTGTTGTCATAAGAAAACTACAAGACTGTGTGGCTTAAACAACAGAAATTGATTTTCTCACAGTTCTGGAGATTGAAATCCAAGATCAAGGTGCTTGCAAGGCTGTTTTCTCAGAGGTCTTTCCCCTCACCTTGTCAATGACCACCTTCCTGCTGCCTTTTTCATATGATCTTTCTTCTATGTGCATACACCCCTGGTATTTCTCCTGTGTCCGGATCTCCTCTTCTCATAAGGACATTACTTGTATTGGGTTAGGACTCTCCTGAACCAGCTTCCTTTTAGCCTGATCACCTCTGTAAAGATCTTGTCTTCAAAATGGTGTTAACTAGATTCAACCCATAATACCACCTGAACTCTAAGGTAAGCCCCATGGCTTTTACCTTGACTTCATTATAACACTTAATAAAAGCCATGCATTAAACAATCAAGTCAGTAGTAAGCATTGTGCAGTATTAATTCATTGATACAAATCACTACATATTCTACATAAATGGATAGGGAAAAATGCATGTGCATGCTTGTTTGTTCCCATCAACCTCTCAGTTTCACTGTTTTTGTTCCTATTACCAAGAGAAAAATGGATAATACAATAAGTTGAAAGGAAAAATAAATTTATGCCATGTTATGTTTTTAGTTTTCTCTGTAATTATGAATTTCATATGCAAACAATTAACTCTAATGTGAGAAAAAAAATCTTGTTGTGACTATAGGAGAAGATATCAAGGTGAGACCATATTGTATATTCAACATATTGAGTAACAAAATTTGGTAAGACAGATTTCTCACAGTATTGATTTTGTATTATGTGGGGATCTTAGTCTTTTTTTCCCCTAATCTGCCTATAATTCACCTTAGTTGATTGTTGTAGCATAATTACATTTTGTAATTCAGTTCTGTAGCAAACTGAACATACCAGAAGGAACATGCCTTCTATTTGCTCTTCTACAAATACTCTTGTCAACTTTTATTTAGCTCTGTATAGTGATCTAAGGAAAACTTCTTAAATCTTGCTAGAACTCATAAATGTTTGGGCATATGAATCCTGAAGTATTGGTTATCTATGATGGTGTGAGCATGTGTATAGTGAAGTTGGCAGAAAGGGCAAAGGAGAAAATATTCCAAAAGTAAATTTGATATTGGTGTCTGAGATGCAGTTTCCAAAGACAAAATTTTAAAATAATATACATTGTTTTACACAGAATTTTAGAATAAATACATGAGTCCGATGTGCATTTTTTGAAGATTGCCTTATCAAAAATCAGCATAATTTTACATGTTAGGCTGTGCATATTATTTTCTGCCTAACCCTTTGAAAAATAAATAAAGCAGCATAATTTCCAAAATTTTTATTGTTAAAATAAAAGAGACAAAACAATGTAAGATTTTCCCCCTCTATGTAACATGAGAGATATATCAGTAACTTCTCCATCCTGAGTTCTGTGCAAACCTCTTCATCTAGAACATTTACTATTTTCTCCACTAAATTCTCTAATCTGTTTAGACAGAGTTCAGTAATATTTGTCAGTAATTGCACATTCACTTACTTTATACTTCAGAGAACAGAACATTGAATTGTAACTATCCTACAGTCTTATTATGGCTACTTTAACTCATTTATATATTCGTATGTTTACATTTATACAGTCCAGCTTCATTGTTTAAGGTACTTAATTCATATCTGGCATTACCTACTGTGGGTTTGTATAATTTGGGCTTTTCTGTGTTGAATGTACTACATTGCTGATTTGCAACCAGAATTTCTATTTCATCTGTTCTGTAGCATTTTCACTTGCCATTTCCAAGATTTTTCTTTGCTCTTGATGCCTCTCTGAACTGCAAAGGAGCTTTGTTCTTGCTCTTTTGCTTAATTCTTCTAACATTTCATTTCACTGTTTTTCAAGTCCTTGTGGTTAAGACACACAGAATTTTAGAAATCATAAGCAATCTAAAACATAGTTTTTTATGGAATTCTTAGAAATACTTCAATTTTCATAACTACTCTTAACAACTATGTTAATACCTATCATAATATTTATAAGTTCAGTAATGCAAGCAATTCAACCGAGCATCTTCCAAAGGAGAGTGACTAAAATGCTTTTAAAAGACAAAGTCAATAGTAGAGGAGGAATTGAATCATAAGATATCCTAAATTAAACATAGAGAGGACATAAACCAAGGAAAATTCTGAAAATTCAACAAAAATGAAGTAAACATTCCATTTTATTTCAACTGTATTATAAAAGTGAATGTCTAAACATACAGTAAAAGGTAAGAATTGTCAGACTGGATAAAATAACACCTTATTATATGCTACCTAGGAGAAATGTATTATAAGACAGGTTAAAAAAAAGGAGGGACAGATATTGTCAACTGATTTTTTACAAAGGTACAAGGAATATTCAATAGAGAAAGACAGTCTTTCTCTACAAAATTTGTTCAAACAATTGAATTTCCACAGGGGAAAATATGAACCTTGAAACATTTCAAAACTTAAAAAATTGACTCAAAATAAAAGACCTAAGTATAAATGATAAAAATCATAAGATTTCTTGAAAAGTCAAAGGAGAAACTGTGTACAACCTCGGATTTTTGCACTGATTTCTTTTTTTAGATATAACATGAAAGGGGCATCATACAAAACAGAAATAAATTAGAAGTCAGATTATCTAAATTCCAATATTTGCTCTGTAGAAGATGCTAAGAAAAGACAAACTCACCGTGGGATTAAATATGTATAAATTACAGATGCAATAAACAATGCTAAAACTTAACAATAAGAAAACTCCAGTGATATCAAGTTGATATTCCGTGCCTCCAGATATGATGTGCTGAGAAGGATAAGTGACATATTTTATTGTGGTATTCTTCTAAAAATAAACCAACAGCCCCAGTCTAATCATAAAGATAACATCAGACAACTCTAAACTAAAAGATATTTATTCAAATTAATTCTCACATAGTCCATGTTATGGCCACCAAGGGGAAAAAAAAAAAAAAAACAGAAATCCTCACACACCACAGGAGACTAAAGTACACAGGATGACAAACTGCAATGTGGTATTTTACGTTGGATTCTGGAATGAGGTGCTGAATTTATATAAAGCCCTGCATTCTGGTTAATAATATATTACCAATGTCCATTGCTCCATTCTGACAAATGTACTATGGTCTCTGAGGCTAGAACCCTCTTCTCCATGCCTATAACTTTTCTGTAAAGCTATTACCATTTTAAAATAATATTTACTCAAAAAAACCCACAATTTCATTTGTTTTCCCTATAAGCAAGAGCCGTTAAACATATATGCTAGTGTGACAGTTTAAATGTAAAGTCAAGGATAATATATGAAAGAAAATAAATATAAGAGCAATGAGGATGTTGGGGAGCCAAACAAACTGATATATTGAGAAAAGATGTGAAATAAAACAAACAGAAATTGCTAAAGTTTTAGTTTTTTCCATTTTGGAAGAATGGAGCCACTGTTGTCAGAAATGTTTTTTGGTTGTTTTTTTTTTTTTTTTTTCCTAAACGATGAGGTAGAAATTTGAAAAGAAAACTGATTTCTCCCGTTTTGTAGGTGGAACATGAGCTAAGGTGCAAGAGGGCATCTGAGTATAAAGGTCAGTGAAGCGGTTATGGAGGTGTAACTCTCAGAAGATAGATTCAGACAGGAGAAGGTGATATGGTAAAAGCACATAGAAAGAGTCACTGACATCCAAAGAGCAAACTGCCAATACAGAGAATTTGGGGGGAAAAAAAGTTAATGAAAGCATGAGTGAGAGAGGGAAGAAAGGAAGTTCTAAAGACAGAACTTTCAGAAAAATCTACAGTAAGAATTCAGGAGGGAGAGGAACAACAAGAAGAAGATTAAAGGAATAGTGAGCTAGGGGGAAAACAGGGAGGAGGTACAAACACATAAAGGGCAGATAAGGTAGCTGGAATTAGAAGTGTTGGGTATTGTCAAGTATGTTCAGTGAGTGAGCACCAATAGATCCATACATTAAGAGGTCATTGATTACTAAAGGTGATATGTGTCAATAGATCAGTGAGAGGAACACAAGTAGAGAAAGTAGAAAATATAGCTCATTCTATTGTGTTTTCCCTTCCAACACTTTAAATATGTCATCTGACGATTGATTGTCATCGTGTTTCCTCCTGAGAAATAAGTTGTTAATCATATGGAGGATGTCTTGTATGGGACATTCAAATCTTTTTATCTTTGGCTTTTATGGTTTGATCACAGCATGTATCCATGTATTTCTCTCTTGAGTTTATCTTATTTGGAGTATATTGAGCTTTGTGGATGAGTAGATGCCCATATTTCTTCTACTTTGGCATGCTTTAAATATTTAATTCTTTACATATTCCTTCTGCCTCTTTATTCTCATTCTGGAACTCCCATAATATACTGGTTGGTATGCTTGACATGGTTATTCAGCCTTGATGGTTACTTAGGCTACTGAGGCTCTATTAGTTTTCTTCATTCTTTCTTTCTTTCTTCTTCTCAGTCTGGATGATTTCAATTCAGACATCTTCTTTGCATGGTTAATTATTTGTTCTGCCTGCTCAGATCTGTTATTGAGTTCTCTAGAGAACTTTTCATTTCAGTTATTATATTTTCTGCTGTAGAATTTTTATTTGGTTCTTTTTTATAATTTCTATTTCTTTATTGTCTATTTGTTTGGAAATCATTTTTTAATTTACCTTTAGCTCTTTGAGTATATATTAAATAGTTGCTTGAAAATCTTCTAGAAAGTTCAGTGTTTGAGGAGCTGGGGTTGTGGCTCAGCTTGCCTAGCGCGTGTGAGGCCCTGGTTTGATCTTCAGCACCATATAAAAATAAATAAATGATACAAATATATTGTGTCCCACTACAACTGAAAAAACATAAATATTTTAAAAAAGAAGGAAAGTCTAGGTTTAAAATTCCTTAAGTGAACCCTCAGTATGGGGCAGTATTTATTTATCAGTCTTCTCTGTTTGCATGGCTCAGTTTATCCATATGTCCTGTTTTGATTGAACTGAGTATTCTGATTATTTCAATATGGCACCTTTGGAAAGGAGTTGCTCACTCTTCCTGAGAGCTTGTTTTTTAAAAATTAAAAAAAAATGAAGCAGAGAGTTCTAGCTTCTGAGAGCTTAAAGTTTGTCAGAATGGAGCAATGTGTATTTGTGATATATTATTAACCACTCTGATCAGTGACTTTTCTAAACTATTTTTGTTGTCACATGTGGCCATTAAAATATCCATTCCACTAGGGAAGTAATAAGACAGTAACTTGGCAGAGATTTCCTTATATGCCAAATTGTAACATCTTCTTTCTTCATTAACATAGAATTTGGTGTGAGTTATTTTTTTATAAGACTATGGAATTCTGAAACATTGATTCTGAAGATGTTTGCCAGTTTAATGACTGATGCAGCTGAGAGATGGATCTTGAAGCTCCCTACTTTATTAGTGACACCATTACTTATTTCCTAAGAAACAATGAAGATGTGGTCTTTTTCCTCCCCTGAGGATTTATTTGGTAAAGTACCTCACCCTTTGAAGAACTCAGCAGCAAACATTGGCCCAGTGTCTATACTTTTTATGCTATGGAAAATCTAGTTGTATAAAATAGGAAGGTATGTAATTCAATTTCCTCCAAAACTGGAGAGCTACAAATAAACTGTGGACCTCATGAAATACTTTTATTTACACATTGTATTTATTAAATGAGCAGTTTATGAACAAATAGTGTATGTACTCTGCACTAAGCAACTGGAGAGATACAACTACCCTAGACTTCTCAAAAGATGTAAAACTCTAATTAGTATGATGTACATAATATATTTAGATGCCATTTCTAAGCAAGCACCTTTGAAATTGAAACTGGTGTTCATGACCTGGGTTCCAGAAGCAGAAGGCAACACTCAAGTATTCTTTCCTGTTTGTGCTTGCCCATCATGTTTGTTTGCTGTTCTTTTGCTTTCCATTAGTTAGATGAGAACTCTTGGTTGAAACATATACTATCTATGTCATCATAGCAATATTTATGATCTTACATCCTATTTACATGTTTATTGTTCTTTCATGGCCCTTGATAGCAAATGTAGCTCAATTTGTGACCCTTGTTCTATACATTATATGCTATACTTGTATACATAGCAACACAGCAGCCTAGCTCTCATTTTTAGGAGACCCAACATTAAGGCTTTTTTAAGTGGAATTTTTAACATTGATTTATTTTGTGTCTGTCATTTTTCTTTTGCTGTATTGGTATGTCAAATTTCACTTTAGAAATTCCAGTCATGCTTTTTGCCTTCTCTGGATATGGAAAGGAGCAGACAGAAATGCAATATAAATTCATTATGCTGGAATCTCTGGGCATGGACAATAGTTCTAACAGCTTGAATAAAAACTTCATGAAATTTATACTTGGATTTATAAATATGGAGATGTTGAAGCAATACCATAGATTTACAATTGTCAAAGTTTATCTCTAGACCAATTATCTATACACATGTATATATCTCACACAAATAAAAGCAATGGAGGAAATTCAGATATCAATTGATCAATCTGCATTGAGTTCTTTCTTGGTTCTTTGTTATGCACACAGCTTATAGCTGTAGCTTTATTTACTGATGTGGATCACTGTAAAATCAGTATGGCTGGGGCAATGTTTATCTGTCATAAAATCTACCTGGAACATACAAATAGATGTTGGAGTTTATCCTGCAGCCAGAACTAACTGTATTCTCCAGGGGCTGAGGCATGCAGATTACAAGTTCAAGGTCAATCACAATAAACCTGCCTCAAAATAAAATTTATAAAAAGAGGGCTAGGGAGGTGACTCAGTATTAGAGCAACCCTAGGTTCAATCCTAGCTCTTCAAATTAAAAAAAAAAGTGAATGTATTAATTTCATGAAAATGTTTTTTTATCTGAATTGTGTAGTTAACAGAAGGAATTTTCTTAATAACTCAGATTGTTTTGATAAATGTCTATAAAGCTATCATTTCTATAGTATTCATTCGGCGAATATTAAATTTTACTAGTATGTTTTCTAAATATTTATGCTTAAATCAATTTAATTTTAAAAACGGCTTTTTCCCTTTTATTAGTTGTGTTTGTATTGAAATCTAATATAAGTCTCGATCAAACCTTTGTAAGTTATCAAAAATAGATAACATCAGAGTAATAGATAACAGAGGATTTGAGAATATTTTGGAGGAATAGAATGAAATGATTCTTCCATTGAATCCTCAATTCAGGGCACCAAAATGAAGACTTCCAACTGGCACTGCAAAGAGTCTAACAGACTCTGAGCTTCCACCAACTGCAGCTTGACCTCAACCTAAAATCCTTTGGTTCAGAAGGTAGAATAACAGAGAGATAACGAGAGACCAGAGGGTCTACAGAATTTGCTGCTACTTTAACAGCACAAAATCACTGTTCACAAAACTGTTTCTAGGCAGCTTTCACCAGAGATCACACTTCAAATATTTGGTCCTTCCTTTCTTCTCTTGTACAAAGTAAGCAAAGGAGAGAAAAGATTTATACAAATGCATAACTGTTCACACTGTTCTCTCATGCATTTTTTTTTTTTTTTGTGGTACTAGGGGATTGAACCTAGGGCCTTGTGCATGTGAGACAAGCACTCTACCAACTGAGCTATATCCCCCAGCCCTTCATTCCTTATATTCTTTATAGGATAGCTAGAAGTGTGAGAGGTTGATAGACTAAGCAAAAAACCTTGCTCTTCATATAGAGAATTTGCTGTCAACATATCTTATATACAGAGATATGATAAATTGTGGTATAAAGGTGTATTAAGAATTGTAATGCAAATAATAATAATAATAATAATAATAGAGCTCATGTAAAAATAAATAAATAAATAAAATTGAAAAATAAATAAATAAATTTGCCTTCTTGTAACACATTTGGAATACCGTATCTAAAATCTACTTTGATTTCAGTGTAAATGTTTTAAATATGCAAATAATAGAAGATAAAGAACACTCAAATATTCAGAGAAATGTGTTATTTGTTTGTTTTTCCTTTTGGACTATGTGATTGAAAATAAACTTTGGCCCATTTTTGGAATTTAATATGGAGAATGTTTCAAATATTTTGGCAAACACTTATATTATTATTTGAAATCTGTGATTGCTTATGTGTATGTATTCTAGGGAATGTCCAACAATCCATTATTATTATATATTTTACTTCAGCAATGTTTTTTTTTCCTTGAGAGACAGAATACTTCTTTAACAATAGTCCAAAATAGCTTAAACTGTCATTCAAAATCTAGTTATATAGAAAAAATCCACATTTAGACAACAGTGGTTTGGTAGCCAAGGGGCAAGCATAAGAAGTTTCAGTGGGTGGAGAAAACTTGTTAAAAGAACATTTGTGAAATTTCATAATGGAATTGAGATTTCAAAAAATAAGCAAAAGGTTAGGGTATATTGATAGTAGTATGGCATTTTGGTCTTAGTCTGACTTCATATACAAACATAGTCTCATATTTTAAAAAAATAATTTCCTATCAGATAGTCCCATAAACATTTTCTTAATAGGCTTTATGTACCAACTGAAACACCAGTGAAATATTAACTATGTTTCTCAATAAACACAACAGTGTTGTATGTGGCAGGAAATTGGTATTGCCCAACGCAATAGGAATTGCATAGGATCCTCTTTTGGGTGACTCTCAAAAATACCTTTTGGAGTTCTTTATAAGGCTAGGTCCTCTCTAACATAGTTCTATGTCAACGGAATTTAAAACTTAAAAATGACCTCCAATTCATTCAAACTGAAAGGGGTTCTAAGGATATTGGGGATCTTACAGATATAAGGCAGCAATGTGGCCTCCTGCCTACTACGAACAATTCATTTTGTCCACATTGGATTTTATCTGTACAACAATATCTACTAACATTTCTTTTAATTGTAAAATATACATAACAAAATTTATCATTTTAATCTCTTTTTTTCTTGATATACAGCTAGTGGAATTGGGTATATTCACTTTTTGAACAACCATCTTCACCAACAGACCTTTTTCCTCTTTTTAGCAAACCAAAACTCTGAGCCTATTAAGCAAGAACTGCCCATTAATCCCTTCCCCTAGGCCTTGGAAATACCATTCTACTTTCTATCTCTACCCATTTCACTACTTTGCATACCTCATTTAAGTGGAGTCATAACAGTACGTCATTTTATATCTTGATCATTTGTTTAGCATACTGTCTTCCTGGTTCATCCATATTATAGTATGTGTTAGTCAGAATCTCATTCCTTTTTAAAGCCAAATAATATTCAATCGTATGTATATGGCGAATTTGTTTATCCATTCGTAAATCAATAGACATTTGGCTTTCTTTGCTATTTGATTATTGTGAATAATACTGCCATGAGCATTTAGGTACAAATATCTGTTGGAATCTCTGCTTTCTATTTGCTTGGTTATAGTTCCAGAAGTGAAATCGCTGGCTTAAATGGTAATTCTATGATTAATGTTTTGAGGAACTGCCATCTCTTTTTCACAGTGACTACACAATATTATATCCCCAAGAATAAGAATATTTCACAAGGATTCCAATTACTTCATATCTTCATCAACACTCGTTTGTTGGTTTTGGTGTTTTATTTTTAAAAATTAAAATAATAGCCATGCTAATCGGTGTGAAATGATGTTCCATTGTGATTTTGATTTCCATTTCTTGATTACTAACATTGAAAATCTTTACATAATCTTACTGACCTCTTGTATATTGTTTTGGGAGAAATGTTTGTTCAATTCTTTTGCCCGATTTTAATTAGATTGTTTTTTGTTGTTGCTGCTTCTGTTGAGTTTTGCATGTTCTTCATATATCTTAGATGCTAACACCTTACAGATATAAGACTGCAAATATTTTCTCTCATTTCATGGTTTTCCCTTTTACTCTAGTAGTAGTATCACTTGAGCCATAAACTTTTTTAGTTTTGGTGAAGTCCAACTTATCTGCGGTGCTCTTTTTCTTTAACCTCTGTTTTGGGTACAATATCCAAGACATCATGAATAAATCCAATGCAGTGAAGGTTTGAAGGTTTACCTCCAATGATCTCCTCCACAGTTGTTATAATTTTAACTCTTAATTTAGGGTTTTGATCTATTTATTTATTATTGTTTGTCCTAAACAGTTATATATTACAGCAGATGGTTTTGATCTATTTTTGAGTTAATTGTGTATATGGTGTTGGATAAGTGTCCAACTTCATTAACTGATGTAAATATCCAGAGACTTCTAAACACTGTTTCTTGAAAAATGCTTCCAAAAGGCCTTTTTTCCCCTTTTCTTTCCTCTTTTTAAAAAATGGTACAAAGATGGTATTAAAGCATTATTGTTCCTTTTGTTGTCAATTATTCATAAATCACACAAACTATTCAGAAAAAAATATATTATACATTGTTATAATTTATTTGCACTAAAATTAGCACCTAGTGAATAAAATTGTTTTAGTAAAGAAGTTTGCACATGTAAGACTTCAGGCTTATTTCAGCACAGTAATATACTTGAGACATAAATCTGACTCAGAAACATTAACATATATTGTAAATATTTAATGAACTTTTCTTGGAGAGGTAGAAGAGAAGATTACAAATTAGGACAACTACTTTACATTATTTTTAGGCTTCTCCTCTTCACCTAATTCCACTCCTCCATTATCGGATGCTTTACCCTTCCTTACCCCATTGAACTGCCTTCCTGAATGGCCCCTCTTATCTTAGTTTCTGCTTCAGAGCAGCTCTATACCTTCTGTGCAGTCAACCCTCTTCTCTTGAGTTCTCCCATCTGCGTTCCTCAGCAAAACAAAAGTATCTTACTTAGTCCTCTTGGTAAAGTCCTCTACCAAGATCACTACAGTAGACATTCCTTGTGCTCATTAACCTTTGGTCATCCTTTATCTCTGAACTTGTAGAAGAGTATATACCTCCTTGCTCACTTGCAGTCAAATGAAGTCGTGTGATTAGCTTCAGGAAAAAAAAAAAAAAAAAGTTTCCATGAGAAGATTTTATATTGAAGCCTTAGAGTGAAAATGTGTGGTATCCATGAACTTCTCTTTCATTGACCCTGAAATTTAAGAATCCATAGATTCCAGAAGGTGCATCTTTAAATGGATGAAACCTTTGCCTAGAAACCAGAGTGACTTAATGGAGTAGAGCAGCTGCAAACCTAAAAGACCATAGATATTTAATGAAAAATGAAACTAAGATCTTTTAAGACAGCAGAATCTAGATGTTGCTTATTATTTTATCAGTTTATTCAACTGTTGTAGTTGGGATGCTTTTCTCTCTGTTTTGTTTTAAAAAGTTAAGAGTTTTGCGTTTCACATTTTAAGACACTGATGCATTTGGAATCTAGTTTAATAATAGGGTAAAGGTAATAATCCACAGTCATTTTCCCAGATGAATATTCAGTTATTCTGGCACCATTTATTAGGTAGCTAATTATTTTTTCATCAACTTGCAATGCCAAAGCAAGTTGCAATGCCAAAGCTGTCACACATCAGATTTTTTTGGAAATCTGATATATGAATTCTGCCTCATTGTTCTTTCTTTCTAACTCTGGGTTGACACCAGTTGCCTTAATGATTAAAGCTTGATAATAGGTTTGAAATTGGAAAGAACAAATATCCTCCATCTAATTATCTTGTTTAGAAGAATATGTGTATTTGTGCATGAATATAGGTTCACTGTAGTAGAGATAAACACAGATGCAAGACTGAGCAGCACCTTCAGCTCCATAAATGTTTTTCCTCCTTTTTATTTTCTCTTTTCCGTAAATTTGAAATCAGTCTACCAAAATACTAACATATAAAAGCTATACTTATCATAAGGTTTCAGAAGAATTAGTACATTTATTATATATTGCTAATCATGCTAATCTCTTCATTTACTGATGTTTACTTTAGTGAATCCTAGTAATATTTGTATTTTGCTACAAAGTCAACCCTCATATACTTTGTGAAATTTGTTCCCAGGTAACATATATGTTGAATTGCAATTGTAAATTGTGTGTGTGTGTGTGTGTGTGTGTGTCTATATACACATTGTTAATATAGAGTTAACCTGCTATGGGTTCCACAACTCAGGATTCAACCAATGTGGTTGGAAATATTTGGGGAAAAAAATATGTCTGTTCTGAATATGTACAGAATAGTCCCTAACATTATTACCTAAAGAATACAGTATTACAAGTATTTACATGACATTTGCATTTAATTAGGCATCCTAAATAATTCTAGCAAGTATGCATAGGTTATACTATACAATTTTATAGCCTTGGAGTATCTGTGCATTTTGTTATCCACAAAGGTCCTGGAATGCTTCATAGATATCAAAGGAAAGCTCGTTTATTGTTTTGTACATACTTACACTGGAGTATTGAATTTGAATATTGATTTCTTATTTTCCTATTTAATGTCTTTTTAAAAATTCTTTTATTGCACTAGGTAGGTTCTCCTGATTGTAAGTGGAATGCTTTTAATGTGCCATATGATTTTTCTTCCCCAGTGCTACTCAGGTCAAATACTTTCTTAATACCTTAATTATTTCTGATATTCCAAGAATGTTAGCATGAATTCTGATCTATTTACTTAAAATTATTTTCTTCCTATTTGAGATAATCATATGTAGCATTTTTCTTATACTTGTTAATATATTGTTTTGGTTACATTTTATTGCTGTGACTAAAAGACGTGACAGGAATAACTTAAGAGTAAGAAGTGTTTATTTTGGCTCACAGTTTCAGAGGTTCAGTCTGAGGTTGGCTGACTCCATAACTCTGAGTCCAAGGTGAGACAGAACATCATGCCAGAAGCATGTATCAGACATGGCAACTAGAAAGCAGAGAGAGCTCTGCTCACCAAGAGAAAAGATATAAACCCAAAGATATGCTCCCCCCCATGACCCACCTCCTCCAACCACACTACCCACCTAAAGTTACCAACCCAATTAATCTACATCAGTGGATTTATCCATTGATTCAGTCACAACACTCCTCATCTTATCATTTCACCTTTGAACATCCTTTCATTGTCTCACACAAGAGCCTTTGGTGGGGGGGGATACCACATATACAACTATAACATTCTTCTTCATAATCCCCTAAACCCATGCCCATCTCACCACGCAAAATGTATTAGTCCATTTACAAGAGTCCCCATAGTCTTAACAATTCCAATGTTGCTCAAAAAAGTCCAAGTCCAACTGGGGCTGTAGCTCAGCGGCAAAGTGCTCACCTAGCATGTGCGAGGCCCTCGGTTCGATCCTCAGCACCACATAAANTTTTTTTTTTTTTTTTTTTTTGTCTTGTCTTTGCTCAATTCCTTTAGCTCTCCATAGCATACATTCTACTTTACTGGAGTATCTTAATTTTAGGAGTCTTGGGAGGGTAAAAGTACTTCTTTCTCTATTGTATGAAGAAGATATTTGAGAAGTCCAATATTATCAGTTTCTTGGATAATTTTCAGAATTCCATTCTAAAAGTATTTGAATTTGTTATTTTATCTGCATATGGGAGAAGGAAATGGCTAAAAGAAGATTTTAATCTATTGATTTAATTCCTTTCTTTGTGATAGGCCCATTTGAATTTCACAAGTTTTCTTTAGTTTTCATATTTTTAAGTAATTTGTCCTTTTCACCTCAGATTTTTCATGTCTGTTTATATACATTTTATACCTACAAATTCATATACCTAAAATCTTCTTTTTTATTTTTTTGTGATTTTCCTTCTTTTTTATTTTTTTCTTCTTTGATGTTGTTCATCTTTGGTGAGATTATTTTAGTTTTTATTAACTTTGCAAAAATGCTTTGAATTTAGATTAAGAGTGTGTTTTTATACAAATTATTTGCATTCCAACTCTCATCTCAAATAAATATGAGTCAATTAAGAAATTCCCAGGGGAAAATTCTTGGCAGGACCTCTATTTGGAGACCCACTCAGACACTTACAGCTCTATGTATTAAAGGTGTTAGGTGTCCAGATTCATTATCATATTCCATTCCTGTAGGTTTATGGTGTTGGGTCTTTTTTGATTCCTGAATGATTTCTTTACTTTCCCATAAGTCCAACCATAAATTAAAATACATTTTAAAATTTATCCAGTACCAAGATAGAGTTTTTTGAGCATCTAGTCTTGCCATTGTGCAGGTAAGGAATTAGTAAATGTGTTTTAATTTTATTTCTGATAATTTATCTTTTTACTCCTTTCCCATTTAAAATAATATTATTTTACTATCTTGCTTACATGATGGAAAATACAATTAGTCATATAGAACAAAAAAAATTATTTATTTGTTTATGAGCCTCTAAGACGAAGGACCTGGGACAAACAGATGGTAAAAATACCTAGGAATCCAGTTCCTTCCACCCCATTTACCAACTATCCAAGGAGAGATTAAATTCCCTAGTTATAAATAATTTTAAGAGTAATAAATATATACTACTGTGAGGTTCTAAAGAGGATACCCTATACTTGTCCATTTATTTGCTTAAAAATTTGAAGGGGATGAAATGGTTTTAGAGTAGATGTTTTTTGGACTCCCTTCAATAAAACTGGATATCAAAACATCTCAAACAATATAGTATGAGGACAACAGATTACAGATACCTATTCAGCATATACATGCCTATGAAAAGTTTTTTTCCATAGCATGGGACAACTTTTCTTATTTGTTCCTTTTGAAGGGAAAGTACATGCCATTGAGGAAAGTCTCATATTAGAATCCATCTTGTGTTCAAGAGAAGCAGACAGAATACAAGCTATCATCAACTGATGGCAGGGGATTAGTATGAGAATTATTCCTCATAGACTACTCAGCATAATCTCTACCCAGAACAACATCAGAAGTTTCTCATGGGAGATTGTTAGAAATGCAAAAAATTCAGGGCTCTGGCCCAAGTCCATTCAACCTAATCTGTATTTTAATAAGAGCCCACAAATCATAATAACAACAACAACAACAACAGAAAAAATCAACAGACACTGGACAAAATACTTCCCTGAAAATAACATCAGATAACTTTACAGTATTCAACATTAATCTCTTTCTGACTACTCATTGATATTGTATAAGCTTTCTGAGTAACTGAGGGCAGTAGGGAGGACAAGTTTAGTCTAAGATTAAATGTCTCTCTCAAAATAGATTTAGTGTTAGGAAGAGATGAAACAGCAAAGAAAATTGGAAAAAGTAGTTTCCCTTTTTGGCATGGCCTGAAATTTGTACCTGCCATGTAAGCTTTATTTCTCCAACAAATGTGACAAATCTTTGAGCACAGGGATTATGTTATATAACTCTCCACTCCCTCCCAGGACTTTACATGTTTCAAAAAGAATGTGCTCAATAAATGTTTAAAACAATGATATAAAAAAGGCCACACATATATAGGTACACACATATATATGTACATACGTATATAATAAACATTTATTTGTAAATATTTATAAATGAATATAGGTAGTAATAAGTCAATGGGATAATTTGCAAACTTTTTCAGAATTGCTCCTTACCTTTAATATCTCAGGAAATAAAATGAAGATCTCATTCAGTTTAGTTGGAAATAGAAGTTCCAGAATGAAGAAGACACCTTAGCACCAAAAAAACAAAAACAAAAACAAAAACACTATTTTTTAAAATATTTACTTTTTTAGTGAATATCTTTTCTGTTTTACAAAGAAAGAATATTAGTATTAGTGTCTGGATTCTGCTGCATTTCAGGAGCGATTCTTCTTTATATACTTACATACAATTCTTCTCTTTCATACTCACATACAATTCTTTTCTTATATAATTTAATGAGGACAATCAGCTTTTCCATGCTAAGTAGATTACTTATCACCACATGTTTTCTCCCTTTCCATAGCTCTAATAACTTTTTTTTGGGGGGGGGGGGTTACTGGGGATTGAACTCAGGGTCACTCGACCACTGAGCCACATCCCCAGCCCTATTTTGTATTTTATTTAGACACAGGATCTCACTGAGTTGCTTAATGCCTCACCATTTCTGAGGCTGGCTTTGAACTTGTGATCCTCCTGTCTCAGCCTCTGGAGCCATTGGGATCACAGGTGTGCTTCACGCCCAGGCTTCAGTAACTTTTAATGCTAAATACCATAGGTAAGATGAGTAGTCACCACTTCTCTAACCCAAGTGAGGAGAAGGACACATCAATAATTTATGATAAAAAAGGTTTGTTTGCTTGTTTTCCCCCTCAGTGGTACTAAGGATTGAACCATTTCCCCTTCCCTTTCTATTTTTTGAGACAAGACTCCAACCCAAGTGAGGGAAAGAGCACATCAATGATTTCTGATTTAAAAAAAATATTTGTTTTTTTCCCCCTCAGTAATACTGAGAATTGAATCACTGCCATTTCTCTTTCTCTTTTTTTTTTTTTTTATTTTGAGACCAGGTCTTGCTAAGATGCCCAGGCTGGCCTTCAACTTGAGATACTTCTTGCTTGAGCTTCTCAAGTAGCTAGGATTACAGGCATATACCTCCATACCCAGCTTGATAAAATTTCTTATTGTTG
Source organism: Marmota marmota marmota (assembly GCF_001458135.2). Lineage (NCBI taxonomy): Eukaryota > Metazoa > Chordata > Mammalia > Rodentia > Sciuridae > Marmota > Marmota marmota. Next base: position 36,364,861 of record NW_026000093.1, on the reverse strand, counting down.
TTTTTAAAGATAATAACCAAAGTACATTCATTAAATAGTATCTCCAAGCCAAGGTTATGCTGCTTCCCTTGCTTTTTCCAGAGAAGAGATGCCTAAGTACAAATTAATAATGCTACCATCCCTGTATTTGTAGATAACTGTTTCAAATTTCTTAAACATGTTTTGCTCAGTGTAATATATGCAAAGTTAAAAACACAGACAACTATGTCTTACTTTGTTATACACTCTAGACAAAGCTGTGGTCACCTATAAATTTGGGCATTTTTAAAGATGTAGACTGTTTACTGAGGCCAAGTACGTGGATCACCAGAGTAATAACTAGCAAAGCACATTAAAACATCTGTGCTGATAAAATAGAGGAAACAGTTTATAAATAATTTTGGCTCTTAATTTTTTCATATATATAGAGAGAGTATCATTGGTGGGAGCGGTTACTACATGAAGAAAATGTTTATGTTTTAAGAGGACTTATTTGGTGGAAAAAAATGCTTTCATAGCAAAATATCTCAGCTTGGTATAGAATTTGTAACAACAGTTTAAATCTAAGTGTGCAAAGTGCACTTAATATTCCTTGAAATATGACTAAACATCTTTATATGTACATATATATCTCAAACATGAAAACACAATGCAATGGAAAATATTTAGAAGTGCATGTGATGTATTCAGGGTGAATCTACTTAATGTCAATTATATTCCACCATGACATTACTTCATATTATAGTGAAACATCATGTACTATATCATGCCAAATTTAAATGTATTGCTTTTTTTCCCCAAATAACAAACTAATATTCTGAATAAGATTTTTCCTCAAAAGTGATTCTGTTTCTAAAATATTTTTAAACCACTGATAGAGAAAATGCACAAGAGTTGTTTAAGTTTCCATTTATTTAAATAAGAGGTATTTTTGAAGCCAAGTAAAACCTTAATAAACCCATGATGCTGGAAAAAAAGAGAACACAGTGAATAACTAATTAAGATATATTCTGAATGTGACTGAAATGCTAATTTCATACGCCTACCCTAAAAATCAGTCTACATTTGCAATATATTATACTACTTCTGCCTGTGTCATTAAAATAATGCAATATTTGGAACTTATATTAACTTATATCATAATTTTATAAGTCTTAAAATAACTAACAGCATATAAAACAAAGTAGAACAATGCATTTAGATTAATATGTGCAAAATGTAATTAAGAATTTGTGAATAGTATACAACACATAAAAATATTTACTAAGAGGTTTATAATCCTGGAGAATATACCACAATAGAATCAAACAGTGCTTTAGAGGAAAATCAAGTGATCTTCTATTATCTCTATAATCTTCTAGAATTATATGTAAAGCATTGCCAGAAATTCTCATTTTCTCATATATATATTATATGCAAAATTTTATAAATGTCTCTAGCAATCTATACTAGAATTTACTTACCTATTGGGCCTAAAATATCCTTATGATTTCTAACTCTAACTTACAGATGTTCTCCCAGTTTTTGTTGTATTACTTTGGCTAATTGAATGAAAATCTATAAATATAAAGTGAGAAAATGATTCATAATACTATAAAATTTCCCAGTGGGAAATTCATTGGCTGATAATAATTGTATATCTGGCATGTTTTTGAAGAATATTACCTTCTTGTGGGAATGAATAATCTTTATAACATATCATGGTATAACTAAGAATTAAATAATGTCTACTCATTATTCTTCTCCACAGTTCTTTATTTCCTGATTATTAATATATTACACTAGAAATGTATCTAGTTTTGTAAAGGTTCTATTTACTAACTTAACTGAGCTTTATTTCAATGTATATATAAAGTGGAAATAATTATACCTACCTCCCCAAGACTTACATAAGTATTGAAAGAGTTAATCCTGTATAAGTACATAAGATATTGCTTAATACATAAAAAAAGTAAAGAGAAGGACAACTACATTTGAGAGAAAACATTCGCAAACTGTATGTATATCAAGGGGTTAATAGCAGAACATGTAAAGAACTCATAATTCAATGAAAACAGTTTGATTAAAAAAATGGATAGTAGGTCTAAACAGACATTCTTAAGGGAAGACCAGATATATGAGAAATGTTCAACATTACTAATCATCAAATAAATATAAATTCAAACCTCAATGAAATATCACCTCATTCCAGTAATAATGGCTATTTATCAACAAGACTAGAGATAAAATATGCTGGTGAGGGTGTTGAGAAAAGGAAAGTCTTGTGCATTGTTGATGGGGACATAAATTAGTATACTCATTGTGGAAACAGAATATATGTTCTTCAAAAATTAAAAATAGAACTACCAACTGGGCACAGTAATGCATGCCTATAATCACAGCAACTCAGGAGGCTGAGGCAGGAGGACAAGACCCCATCTCAAAATAAAAACTAAAAAGGCCTAGAGATGTAGCTTAATGGTAAAGTATCCCTGGGTTCAATTTCCAGTATTAACAAATTAAATAAATTAATAAAATTAAAATTAAAATAGAACTACTGTATGATCTATATATTTATAAATATATACACACACATACATAAATATATATATATATATATATATATATATATATATATATATATATATATATATATATATATAT
>NW_026000093.1:36340322-36357283 GCF_001458135.2 Marmota marmota marmota | reverse complement strand
GAGAGAGAGAGAGAGAGAGAGAGAGAGAGAGAGAGAGAAAGATATTCCCTTAGGTTCTCTGAAAATTACAATATATGTATTAAGTTTTCCATTTAACTTTTAACTATACTTGGTATAACTTTATTTGTTTATCACTGGTCATCTAGTTTCAGTTCAAATTTTAATGTTTCTAAGAGGCAGTCTTTTTTAAAATTTATACTTAGTTATGAAGTCCATTTGCTAATATACCCAGTTGCTTAAATAGATTATGATTTAAAACCTCTTTTTCCTGCATGATTTAGTGAATGTTAGAGATCAGTCACAGTCAAAACATAGGTTGTTCAAATTATTGCATTAGAAAATGTGACATTCTTTTTTGTTAAGTCCTTTAGAGACTCTAATAAGTTTTAAGCTAATTTTGTATACTTTATATTTTCATGATTTATCAATTTATTGATTGACATCTGATCAGACATTTTGAAAAATTCTTCATAAAAATCAAGTATTTGACCCTGAGGAACACTATTTGTATTCTTCCTACACTCTATTCATAGCATATTACTTATAATAGGCATGTCACAGGCACCTCATTGGTTCTTATTTTATTCATTTTAGTTTGAGGTTTGTCTCTTCCTTAACTCCACTATCATACTACTTCCCCATAAATAACCACAGCAATGTATTTCATACTTATCCTCATATGTGAATAGATCCTATACCACTTGTAGTGTTTGGGGGAAATGGAAGTATGGCCTCAAAGGTTAATATGTCATATTTTTGTTATCTACTTTTATCACTTGTCATCTTTGACATTTATATTGTTCTATGAATGAGTATATTCTGCTTCCTTCTGCTAATTAGTCAACATTACATATTTTTAGCCCTTTACTGATCAATTAATATGATGATTGGTGCCTAGTGTTGGTGACCACCTCGCAGTACCACAAATAACACTACAGTGAGCATATTTCCAATGCCCCCTTAAGGACTCCTGTGAGAACGTTCCTGAGCCAATTGTGAAATAGGACTTTAGAGCATATAGATCTACATCTATTTTTCCAATATTTGTCATATTTTGAAGTAATTTTTCAAATTGTTTAATTCATTCCTCTACCTTTACTTTGCAGTTTTATAATAAGTTCAAACAATTCTTAACATACATATTTAGCTATTCAGGCTTTTCTTTCTTTACACTCTTATTCACCTCTTTTGCTCATTTTCTTCTTGCATCTACACTCTTTTTGGTGTTGTGTAAGAGATCATTTTATAGTCTACGTATTAATATCTTGTCAGTTTCAATATTGTAAATATCTTTCATTTCTATCATTATCTGTCAAATTTGTCTATAGAATTCTTTGTTCAATACATATCATTAATTTTGATGTAGTCAAATCCATCATACCCATCCTTATAAAGCTTGTACTTTTAAAGTCTTCTTTAAGAAGTTTTTGCCTTCATATTATTTTCCTATATTTAACAGAAGGCAATTTGCAAAGTCTAAGGTAATTATGTGGTAGTTTAAGTCTCTCTTAAGTTTCCATTTGTTTATATAATTTATACAAGTTCCCAATAATAATTATGAATAGAATTATTTCACTTGTGTTTATAAAATAATTCAGTTAACCAGGTGTAATACAAAATAACTCAATGAGATTACCCATCAAGGCATTTGGATAAAAGAAATGAAATTCTTTGTTAGGTTTCAATGGTAATTTTTAAGAAAGCAGGATTGGAAGAGATAAACAATGTCCAACAGTAATTCTTGATACTCTCTTTCATGCTTTGGAAGTTTTCAAGTCATGTCCTCTGGGCTTAAAACTGACTTGAACCCTAAAATGGATAATTAGAATACATGCAAATAATATGAAGGATATTTTAGAGCCTTTCCACAAGTAATTTGAAAATCATAGGAAGCATTTATTTGCAAAGTGATAATTCAACTCTTTGATTTCTTCCCAATTATCAAAAACTGTCATCTCCCTACTAAAATTTTGTGCATTTGCTTATAACTACACAATGCCACTATCAATATTTGGTGCTTCTCATCTTCTTTGTAATCAGACAGTGGTTTTCTGTCTATAGATCTAGATTAAGTACATGTTATTTAGAGTTTCTTGTTCATAAGCAAAAAAAATCATTAATGTGTTTTCCCAATTCTCATCCATACACTCTGCATATCTGATCACATCTGTACTATACCATCAACAATCCCCCATATATAATTTACTGGTTTCCAAAATTCTTCAGAATCATATGTCCAGCATTTGGTGCAATTTCACTTTTCAAAATTCACTTAAATCTTTTTCTTTTCCTCTCACTCTTGCTTTTTTTCCACTAGACCCATAGATTCCTATCTTTCCTCTTTTGTCCCCATATATAGTCTCATCCTTGTCTGATTGTGAAGCCCCTTATAATCCATCCCTTAATTTAGTAAATACACACACACACACACATATACACACACAAAAGAATAAATGGTTGTTTATCTTAGAACCTAAACATATATGAAAAATGTTGTAGAAATATTTGAAATAGTTTGATGGTTAATTATGTGTTTTTGGAAATTAGGGGATAGGGATAGGAAGCAATGTGTGTACATAATGAGGGATGTAAGAAAATTCCAGATTTTCAAGTCCTTATGTGTCTCTAGTTTGTCTGAAAAAAACAATTTGCAAGTCCTTGTGTGTCTCTAGTTTTTCTGCTTATTAATAACATAAAGATTAGTACTACCTAGGACTATCATTTTAAATATAAATTTTCAACAATAGCCTTTAATAACTAAATGCTTTTAAACTTAATGTTTTTAACTTGTGTTGTTCAAATTTTGAAAGAGAAGAGGGAAAGTCCCCGAATGACAATACTGCATTTCTTGATAATTTTTTCAATTTTTCTTGCATGATAGTGATTAATGATCCCTGACTTTGGCTGTCTCTTATCAAGTTCCTTCAGGTCCTGATTTAGAAAGTGAAGCTTAACCTTTCTCCTCTTGATCAAGGGTATGGGGTGCCTTCTGCATAATGACAAACTACAAATGAGGACTCCTTAAAGTAAAAGGATAAAGTCTGAAAAGTAAGATAAAGACTTTTAACAACATGAAGTTTATGGATAGGCTAGTCATGAACTTATTACCAAATTTTTAGTCTATCAGGGACATTTCATAAGAATTATTTTAAAAAACAGTGAAACTGTTAAACTGCAAGTCATCTATTCAAACACAACAGGAAAGAGCAATTTATGCAGGCAAATAGGTACAAGGAATATTAAACATATTCATAGATGATAAATCTAGATTTTCTTATCAAGGCAATATAAGAATATTTATACAACTATATCTAAATGTAGACACAAATACATTTGGGAAATTTATACTTTGCCTGTATATAAATATATAGCTACATGGAACATTTTGTTGATGCTAGGACACATGTAACCCTTTATAAAATGATATAATTGTCCTCTGGATGTTAGGTGTGAGGTCTAGCAGTCTGGATGCTCCAGGCCTTCCCATATGGCCCTCACATGTCTTTAGCAGAGCTCTGCACGCTCTTGGCAAGACCTCCCACCCACAACACTCCCTAAGTCCCTACCATCTCTTGCACTATAACCACCTAAGCAAGTAAATAAGACCCTCATAGATAATTTTTAAAAACAGTGATGGCTAATCTTGGTTGTCAGTTTGACTAGATTGAGAGATTCCTAGAATTTTAGTAAAGCATATTTCTGGGTATGTCCTTAAGGGTATTTCCAGAGAAGATCAGTATGTGGGTCGGTGAAGTGAGTAGGGAGACCCACACTGAATGTAGGCAGCATCCACTTGAATTGAAAAGGCAGAAAAGGGAAGCTCACATGCACACTCTTGACCCTTCATGAGTGGTTGTTTTTGCTGCCACAGTCACCTGTGGATGTCAGACTGTGGATTCTTCAGCCTTTCAAATTGGACTTACAACATAGAGCTTTCAGGCTCAAATTGGGGCTACATTATTGGTTCCTCTTGTTCTGAGCCTCCCAGCTTCTTAGACTGAGCTGGTTTCTCAGCTCTCCAGCCTGCAGATGGACTTTTGCGGGACTATCCAACATCTGATCATATAAGATAATCAAATGGATCACCCTTATAAATTATACATATAAAATTTTATATACACACATATCTATCTATCTATCTATCTATCTTCTATCTATCTATCTATCTATATGTGTGTGTATAATATATAAATATATATATATATATTTGTTCTCTACAGAACAAACTATGGAGTCAGAGGACTTGGTATGTATTAGTGATGTGACTTAGGGCAAATTATTTCTTTTCCCTGAAGATTCACATGTTTCCTTCTCTTAAGTGGAGACAAAAACTCTTCTTACTGAACTGTAACAATTGGTGATATGTATGTGAAGAAACTACTTAAATGGTAGTAAAACTACAAAATTTGGCAGCTCTTATTGTCATAATGAAATAAGAAAAAAATCTCCTAGCACAGTCCCCAGCTCATGTTAGGCACTCCATAAAATTTATATATATATATGTAATTACACTGGTTATGTTCTTTTTCAGAACCTTGACTAATACTAAAACTAAATTTATTTGTCATTCAAGTGAGCACACACTTAGAAGAACAAATACACTGAATAATTCACTGAGGGTAAAAGTGTGAACTTTCAAGTGCTAGACAGGTGCAGAGTCTGTGGTATCTTACTGAGGCATAAAGATTATCACTCTGGATTGGACATATCACAACCTGGCACACAGCTGGTCTCGACAACATACTTTGTTCCAGAAAAAAGCTTCAATTTTGTTGTATCCACTAAGGGTCTGACATACTTGGCATGACTCAGTTTGTCTGGTTTTCAAATAACTTTCTCTGCTTAGCACCAGATATGGCAAAACACAGCATTGCATTTTGATATTTACATTAACAAGGATGCTTGTGAAAAAATAATTTCATTTTACACATTTCCCCCTTTTATGTTGGCTTCCAAAATAAACCTGGAATCCCTTGTTACTTCTTCCCATCTGGCCTCTGATGTCCTAAACTTATCTCACTTAGTATAGCTTCCCAACTCCCAAAGCCTTCAGGAAATCATTATCAGTCCTTATTAGAGTCTTCAATTCCTTCTGGTATTTTTCCCATCTGTTTGGAAAGTCCCTTTCTCCTTCTTCCTCACACTAAACGTGATCTCCCCTGATGACTTTGCATCACCACATCCCTGTTAGGAAGCAGGTGTTCTTGTCATACAGCCTCTTCCAGCCCATTCTAATTCTACTTGTCCTCTCTAAGAACCCCCAGCTTTGACTGTAAAGTCAACAGGTTATGTAGTAGATTGAGGACTCTACTAGTTCTGGGATTGCCAAGTCATTTGCATGGGCATGCAAACAATGTAAGCAGAGTTGCAAATTGTTTGCTCCTGGGTATTGCTTTGTCTCACTACATGTGGAAACCCTGCAACTCCTGGAATGTGTAAGAACTCAGGCAATTGTGTTGCATAACCAAAGGCCCTCAGCCACCTTATCTCCACTGCCCAGGAAGGACTCTATTCACCTTCCCCACATTTGAGTGAGTCCATCATAGACCATCCACTGGAAACCAAACCAATCCAGACCAGAAGAATCTCCTAGCCAGTCTACAGAATCATGGGATAGTATCTGTTTGTTGTTTTAAATCACTTGTTGGGGATATTTTTTTTTTAATGGAAAAAGCTAACTAATACAGATTTTCTAACCCAACTCCCTTTTAAACTATAAATTCCATAAGATCAAAGATTTTTTTTCCATAGCTATAGGGCCTCAAAATTTTTACATGTTCAACAATTTCTATTAAATATATAACAAGTTTAAATATTTTTCAGATAAAATCACTCCAAAGTAAGTAAAAGGAAAAACCTGTGCTTGCTTTATAGCTCACAGTTTTTGAACATTAGAATATATAAAATGCTTAAACAATGATTTTACTAAACCCACAGTAAACTTTCATTTTTCCCCAAACCTCTCTACTCTAAAATTAAAGTAATAAAAAGATAATGATGGCATGGTAATGGGTAATGATAGGGATTATAGTATTAACATAATATAATAACTATTATTTATTGAAAAGCCCTTGAATCCTAGCATTGTGTCATTCAATCTTCAAGTAAAACTTATAAGATAGATAAATATTATTATCTTTGTTTATTGAGATGATCTGAGGCTTAGGGGGGGATTAGACATTGATCCAATGTCTCTCAGTTAGTATGAAATACATTCTATATTCAAAACTCAAACTGTCTTATTCCAGGGCATTATCTATTTCTTCTGTGAGTAAATATTCTTTATGTCCCTGTTCTTAAAAAAAGTTTTGAACTATTAAAAAACTTGGACTATATCCGATTCATTTTTTCTAGATGGGGATGCAGACAGCAAAGGGATCAACTATATGTCCAATGGAACATAGAACCTAATTTCTTCAGTAAATTGCCAGGAACTCAGGGAGTAGTAACAAGTAAACTCAACAAATTAAAGGACAAAAGATGCTTTCATTTACTGAGAGCTAAGCACTGGATAGGTACATTCATGCACAGGGTTTATTCCTCATAGGAAGTCAGGGAGGTAAGTGTATCATTTAAGCCTAGAGGAACCTGGGGTTTAGATGTACTCTAGGACCTAAATGATGTGCCTGAATTCAAACAGCATGTTTTGCAAGTACATACAGAGAAGTTTCAGGTTATATTCTCTTTATATACTTTTAACCAGTGTCTTAGGAAGAAAGGCTATTTATCTGAGAGAATATAGTTTGTGTTAAAAAAATAAATTTATGTATAAGAAACTAGAGTTCTCTAATATTTATTTTAGTTAAACTTGTGGAAAAGAGGAACAGTATTTAACATAAATGCCAGGCCAGAAGGAGAAACATGTTGTATTTAATTTTTTTTTAAAATGTTTGTCTCTGATACAGCTGGGTGTGGTTGTGCATACTTATAGCCTTAGCTACTCAGGAGTCTGAGGTGAGAGGATTACAAATTCAGGGCCAGCCTCTATGACTTAGTGAGACCATAACTCAAAATAAAAATTTTAAAAGGTTGGAGATGTATTTCAGTGGTAAAGGATCCCTGGGTTCACTTCGAGTACCCCTCCTCACACACAACTAGAGTGCCACATAACTGATGGATACCTGAAAATATGTATGAGATATAATTTACCCTGTTTTGGTTTTGCAATAAAAACTACCACAAATTACTAATCTAAAAATAAAATCGAGTCAATTTATGTAGTGTTACTAAAATAATTATGACTGTATTTCAGAACATCAGGATGCACTTGTCTTTAAGAATGTACCGGAAAGGTGGTTCACCAGTAAAATTGGCTCCAGAGATCAGCACCCCCACACCACTGTATGTGGGTAGTGATTAGCTCACAGGGAAGGATGCTAGACGATGAGAATGATCAGCAGAGGAAAACTGTGGTATTTTAATTATCAAGTTATCTAACCTCCTGAGCCACCTGAGTTCTTTAAGTGACATAAATTCATGATTGATGAATGAATGGATGGAGGGATAGGCACATCAAGGAATGAAATAAAATGAAGTTGGCATGTGGAAAATTCAGCCTGCTGGAAAACCATGACATGCCTTGTTCAGAGATAGGTTAGGATGATATATTATAGATGAAAACCTACAAAAATGTATCAATAGGTAACATTTTAAAATGCATATTTTACACTTAATGGAGCTTTACTCGAGATCACAAGTTATTTTAAAATATTTATGTAATAAGTTGTTATTACTTGTCAAATTAAATTTCAAGATATCACCTGTTTATATCCATTCAGAGTAGTGAAATATTAAAATGCATTCTCGTAAACTGATTAAAGCATCCCTAAACTAGAGGAGAGTTATCATTTTACATTACCATAATGCCAACATAATCTCAATTTAAATACATTTCCATAGCTTTTGATCAAAGTTGTGTTATTATTCAAGTTCATTACCTCTTACTAGATACTTACTCCATTTAGAGGTTATATGAATATATATGAATTTGCAAAGCATACTTACAATAGTTGGTATTTCTTAATTAAAAATTTTTAATTAAAATACAAAGTGCACAGCGTAACAGTGGTCCAAGCAAGCCAGCTACAATCCTTTTTATGTGTTTTTGGAGGCTGTCATGTCTTTTCCCACTACACTAGAGAACCTCAGAGAATAAATTAATTCAGATCAACTTCATTCACTCGCATAATTGTAAATGATATCCAGAAATGTTATTTCTTCTGGAATCAATCCTAAAGCACTTTCTCCCACACCCACAAAGTCTATCTTCCATGCTTTCTGGGAAACAGTAAGCACTTTTATGGATCACCCATCCCAATTCCAGGAAATGGTTTCCTACATACCTTGATTGCTATGAATCAGTATTCATGTCATGAAAAATACTTATTAGCCTGTTTAGGGGAATATCACTATGGAAACTTTTGACTTAGGTTACTAATTCTATGCAATTAAAGTCATGTTTCAAACATTCAGTAGTCTAAAACATTATCTTTGAGACATACTGACAGGCAGTCAGGAAAGAAACTTTTTAGTTAAGAGTGTGACCACCAAATACTGTCTTATTGATTGACAGTTCCATTATGAATTTAAGCCTGGGATATAGAGGAGTCAATTGAACTACACATTTATCACTGCCTGCTGTTGTGGACAAAAGGGAAAAAACTTGTTAACATGGGTAGGTGGAGGTTTCAGTTTCTAGGAGTTATTGATCTAGTTCTGCCTGCAACTCAATTACAATTGAAGTGCATGAGTAGGACAGATATTGGGAAACTATAACTAACATTGTAGGTAATTCTTTAAAACATGGGAAATTATGGATGAAAGATACGGCAGTTGAGAACCTGGAGACAGTCCAAAGTGGAACTGGTTTTGCCACTAGCATAGGTTTGATCAGTGGAAAATTATTTAAATTTACTGAACTTCAAATTTTAATATGGCAAAAAAGTGAGGAAGTTTTAATGATTGTAGTAATGGCATTAGATCAATACTTCAATTAATGAAGTCTTGGCAAATCTCTCATCAACATAAGCATGCACGGGTTTTATTTTCATTGCTTCTAGCAATTAACAACAGAATGATGATGTCTTCAATTTTCCCTGGAACAAATTGTTTTCTCTGAGTACCAGAAACATTTTTCAAAAAGTATGATCAGAAGTCATTTTTATTGCTGATCAATGCAGGAGACATTACTACAGAGAGCCAAAGAAGTGGAAAAATTTTTTTTTCACTAACAACTTTTTTAGTTCACTACTTTTTTCTATAACCTCATCTACTTTGGTGACATTATCTCACGAAAATCCTGAGATAATAGGGAAATACAGAGACTGATAACAACTTTCAGGTTTTGAGAAAATTTTGTTGGCCTTTCTTTCCATAGGGACAGACAATATAATGTCTCAAACTCAAACCAAAAGGTTAAAAGCTTTGATTGTACTTATATTATGATTTTTTTCATCACTATTCAACTACATTTTCCAATGTCCCAACATTTATATTTCGTGAGTTTATATTTTATAAGTTTACATTTCATAATTTATATTTCATAAGTGCATGTTATATCAGATGAAAATTGAAAAATAAGCTAGCATGTGCAAATTTTATCTCTCCTGTAGAAATGCTGGTTCCTCAGGGTCCTTGTCAGAAGTCTCATTATGATATGAGCCTTACAAGTTCATGACAAAAAGCACCCAACAATGGGAAAGCACTCATTTCAAACTGGAAACCAAGAACAACTATGAATAAAGATATATCTTAGGAAAAAAATCAATAAGTAAAATATTTTCAAAAATAATACAATTGCTACATAATATGGAGAAGAAAAAAAATCTCAGGATTTAAGGTCATGATTTATTATTTAATCACAAAATTTAATTCAGGATGAAAAAAAATATTGAATATACCAATTGATGAGGAAATGCAGTTTTAAAATATATATGTTTTGAGACCTTCCAAAGATAGTAAAAGGAATATCTGTAAGAAAAGTTGGCTATTCTATCCTCTAAGCTTAGTTAATATAACTCAAGACAATTCCAGTTGATTATACTTATTAAATTCCAAAAGAAAATGAAACTCCCAAGAGGTCTTCATCAGAATTACTTCATAAAACCTGTATAATACCCTATATATTTCCATAATTCCTTATAAAAATAGTAGGAGTCAAAATTCTAATTTTTATCATTGTCATTGTTACTTGATATTAATCATCTTATGATTACATGGTCTGGAGATTACTGAATATAACTATACAATATAAAAAATCATATTATTATATTTTTTTTCTTTTCCTTAATCACAATATCTATAATGTCATCCATCACCCATGAAAAGAATAAGGATTAAAGTAGAGGAAAACTGAAAATATGATGTGGGGGAATAGATAAAATCATCCTCAATAAGGTTTGGACTGTTGATAATGATAAAGTAAAATTATTTTCTGATGCATTTTGTGATTATCTGATATATTTTCATCATCAAAAATGTAAATAATATGACTTTTAGCAGGAGAAAAAAAAATCATCTTTAGAAATATAAAAAGTAAGACACATTTGTACTATACTATCTGATTTATTTCCAAAGACTTAAGTTTGTGGACTAAAATGAAAACTAATTCTATTCATCAAAAAATTCTTTTCAGATAGTGTGGACTATGGAAAAGTTTACTCATATACTTTAGAGAATTATCTACTTACCCTGTCCCTTAAAACAATAATAATAAATTAAATTCTGTTTATTAGAATGAACAACTCTTAAAACGCAAAATAAATTCCTAGATAAATCCCAAACATTTTCAGAACTTATTCAGAGTATATATGTCACATGAGGAGTAGTTAGAATTTTGTCCTAGACAGGTCCAAGGAAATTATATTTAGGTATAAGTTTATATTATACCCCAAATTTCAGTAGAAAAGAATAGATAGCTACGTAAGAATCCTGGGCATTTTAAATACCAAATAGCATTGTTATATCTGCATATCCTGGCCAGGAAGAGTATTGAAAGCTTCAAGTATATGATAATTAAAGACACATTTTTTTGTGTGAAAATATTAGTGCTTAATATAATTTGTAGGCTTATGTTTAATGTCATATTAAATCCACTTCATGACCAAACTTTCTAAATCCTAGAAAATTTTGCTATGAAATAGATACATAGACATAAGGCTAAGTGATTATTGCCCCCGCCCCAAACTTACTTGTATTGTAATACTAGGTTTGTCTCTTAACTTTTCTGCATTTTCATTATGTGTAAAACCAGGATAATAATAGTGTCTTTCTTTGAACGATAAAATAATACTATGATTCTTAGCATCCCATAGCTTTCACTCTTGTCTATGGATTCACTCCTTGAGATGATACTAAATCTTTCAAAAAATTCATGGTTTAGGAATGAACCAGTGCAAGAAATTACCTATCACCCAGAAGTTTTGTTCTCCTCTTTAAAATAAAATTACACCAGTATTGTTACAGATGCAATATATTCATCAGACCTGAAGACCAACATAGAGCCATAAAACATCCAAGCGTTCTGGTTAAGACTCTAACTCCATAATCAGACTGATGCAAGTTCAAATTAAACCACAATTTTCTTTAAGAAAAGTAGAAATAACAATAGTTTCTACTCCATGAAGTTGTTACATGCACTAAACTAGTTCTTTTATTACAATATTTAACAAAATGTATGCCATATAATAAAAAATAACAATAATGCTGCTCCTGTTTCTGAAAGGGATACATTAAGCCATCCAAAACAAGCATGAACATCATTGCCAATATTTGCCATGGTTTTGTTGTTTGTTTGTTTGTTTGTTTTACTATCTGTCTTCTTCATTGATTTTAATAGTCTTTCTATCTTCTAGCAAAGACATCTGCCATCATTTGGTTGATCAAAATGATGGCATTCAAAATGGCATACTGAAGTTTCTTTGAGTTTAAGAAGTTTAAAATATCAGTTATTCACAAACCATAGACAGAATAGCATAATTCTTCATTTATCTTTTGGAAATATTTGCTTTACACTGTAAAAAGCTTCATTTTGTGTTGGAATTATTAACCATGGTCGATGCTGCAAAAGCACAACATATCTAATTCCATTTCCTTATTACATAGAAATATAATTTGAATTTCTTTGACACGTTATTTTTACTTGTATTTTTATATCCAGAATTCTTATCACCAACTTATACAATCCACTTTAAACTATTTTTATATTTTTTTTGTGAGAGTCACAGCAAGGAAGATTGCCTTGCTACTACAATGAATGCCTTTTACCTGGGTATGTCTTTTAAAATAACTCTTACTTTCTGATTCTTATGTTCATATTTTTCTGCATACATAATGCCCTCTCTTTGGTAGATTTTATGCAACCTTTTCAACTCATGTTTTCAGTAAAAATGACCTTTAAAATACATAAGTTTCCATAATAGGAAACACAGTCTTAATAGAGAATTCCATCTGTATGAACTAAGACTTCCAGAGGACATGCAGGTCATGGTACTTCATTTGTGTAGGGCATTTTGAAATGCACGAAAATTGAAGTGTGAATTAACTAAATATATTTCTTATGCTATCATCACATAAATAATTACATTGACCAACACAATTGTTCTCAAATTCTAGAAACCAGATTAACTATACCTTTAACTGTTGCACATCCTTTGCCCAATGCTATAAGTTTGCAATATATGTTATTTAATTTTCTAGTTGAACCATGTTTAATTGTTAACTATTAAGATGAACACTGAGAGTTATGATGAAACATAAAGAAACAACAACCACCATACATTATCCTTACATATATATAAGAACCTAGAATTTTAATTTTTGTTGTGGGGTTTTATACATAATAAAGTTTTTAATTTTAACAAAGTAAAAACTATGTCAACCACCTCAGCCACAATTACTATATATAACATCACTATTTAAAATTGAATCTTAATATTAGGTTTGTATTTAATTCTCCATGTTAACCCTGAATGTAATGACTCCAAAATCCTATAGATTTCAGTAATTTAATCATTGATATTTTCAAATTATGAAGTATATAATGTACACACAATAATAGTTGATGCTTCACTATTTCTTTATTTCATTATGTTTGTTGGTGCTGGGGATTGAACCCAGAGGCACTTTATCTCCAACCTACATACCTAATTTCTTTTTGTCTTTTTATTTTCTGTAAGACAGAGTCTCTCTTAAATTTGGACTCTTGCTAAGATGCTAAGTCTAGCCTTAAACTTGTGATCTTCCTGCCTCAGCCTCCTAAGTTTTTAGGATTACAGGCATGTGCCACCATGCCTATTTCCTATATGAATTCTAAGCCAACTAGTAGGGACTGTCCTACCCAGTTATCAGAGGATTTCAGCTCACTCCATCCTGTGATATGAACATTTGAGATGATGAGGATGTTGAAGGTAGAACCATAGCCTTTAATAAATGTGACTGGAATTGATCCATAGCACATCTGATCATGGTTAATTTGCCACAATTAGGCACATTGTTCCAACCTAACAGCAAGAAAGCCTGAGAAAGTTGCAATATGATGAGCACTGTCTTTGTCACGATTGAGTTTACTAGAAGTTAATAAGATACCTGGTAAATGTTCAAAGAACAATAAAAATACTTGTATACCCTAATGTAATGCTTTAGCAACATAAGTAAAAATTTATAGTGAATTTTATATTTTATAAAAGTAAGCAAAGGATGCATGACTAACTTTTGATGGAGATTATTGACTCTGACTTAGTTCAAAGTGAATTCTGATAGTAAATCAATTCAGTTGCCTGTACTTTGGCAGCCTGCTAAATACAATGAATGTGGGAAGAAATGAAAATGGTCTTGGAGCCACTTTCATATACATTTACTTTTTTAATTTTTAATTTTTTAATTTTTAATTAGTTATACATGTCAGTAAAATGCATTTATGCCTTTGATATATCATACATAGATGAGGCATATTTTCTTATTTTTCTGAGTATACATGTTGTAGAATCATATCGGCCATGCAGTCATTCATATATATATATATATATATATATATATATATATATATATTTAAAATAATAATGTCTTTTTCATTCCACTATCCTTCCTATCCCCACATCTCCTCCCCTCCCCTCCCTTCACTTCCCTCTACCTAATCTAAGGTAACTCTGTTCTTCACAAGTGCCCCCTCATTGTGAATTAGCATCCACATATTAGAGAAAACATTTGGCCTTTGGTTTTTTGTAATTGGCTTATTTGGTTTAGTATGATATTCTAAAACTCCATGCATTTACTGGCAAATGCCATAATTTCACTCTTCTTTAAAGCTGAGTAATATTCCATTGAATATATAAACCACATTTTCTTTATCCATTAATTTATTGAAGGACACCTAGACTGGGTCCATTATTTAGTTATTGTGAATTGAGCTGCTATAAACATTGATGTGGCTGCATCACGGTAGTATGCTGTTTTTAAGTCCTTCGGGTATAAACCAAGGAGTGTGATAGCTGAGTCTAATAGTGCTTCCATTCTGAGTTTTCCAAGGAATCTCTATACTGATTTACAGAGTGGTTGTACCAATTTGCAATCCCACCAGCAATGTATGAGTGTACTTTTCCCCCACATCCTTGCCAACATTTATTGTTGCATATATTCTTGATGATTGCCATTTAACTGGCATGAGATGAAATCTTAGTGTAGTTTTGAGATTTACATTTCTCTAATTGCCAGAGATGTTGAACACTTTTGCATGTATTTGTTTATTGATTGCATTTCTTCTTCTGTGAAATGTCTGTTCAGTTCCTTAGCCTATTTATTGATTGGGTTATTTATTTTTTGGTATTAAGTTTTTTTAGTTCTTTATATATCCTAGAGATTAATGCTTTATCAGAGGTGCATGTGGTAAATATTTTCTCCCAATCTGCAAAAGCTCTCTCCTCATATTATTGATAGTTTTCTTTGCTGAGAAGAAGCTTTTTATTTGAATCCAGTCCATTTATTGATTGTTTATTTTATTTCTTGAGCTTGAAGGGTCTTGCTAAGGAAGTCAAATCCTAGGCTGACGTGGTGATTATCAATATCAACTAATGTGTTCCAAACAATGGAGACACAATAACTCAAGAGTTGCGTTCCATAGAGATGTAAATCAGTAAATATAACTTGTAACAAGAGGTGATAGATACTTTAAGGGATATACAAATCCCCAAAACTAGCAGAAAAACTTCATTTTGAATAAGAAGAACAACAGGCATATTAACAAATGGGACAAGGCAGTACAAACAAAGGGAGTAGCAGGTAAAAATGTATGGACATGAAATTTCTGGGAATATACAGGAAATGCAATAGGTTGTCATTGTTAGAAATTAAAATGAACAGAGGATCTCACAGATGGTGACATTTGAAGAATAGTTTACTTGGCAGCAGATTGAGGGTGAATTAGAAAGGAGAGACCTCAATAAGCAGCTTTGTTCCATGGGACCTGTGAGATACAGTGATGATGACAGAGTGGGGTGGAGAACACCCAAGATGGGGTATAGGGGGTAGCCTTCGTGAGTCTTGGTGATTGAAAACTTGATCTATGGAAAGAAGAGGAGGAATCTGTGATTACTTCTTGTTTTCTGAACTTAATGTCCACTTCAACTGAAATTCCTAGAAAATCCTGTTGAGTTTTAATTTCCTGTATGAACTCACCGAGCCCTCCAAATCAAGTTTTCAGGCCTCCAATCCCACCCACCTTAGCTAAGTACTTTCTTATATCAAGCTCTCCCTGTTTGAGATTGGACTAAATTAATTTGGTCTATATTTTCCATATTACCTTACCTTAACTCTTCAGATATGATTTTACAACAAGAAGTTTAGGCTCCTATTAAAAAATCATTGCTTATGCCAATGTCTTGACATGTTTCTTGTTTTATTATAGTAGTTTCAGAGCTTTAGATCTCAGATCCCTATCAACAGATGAATAGCTAAAGAAAGTTTGATATATATAAACAATGAAATATTATGCAGCCCTATAGAAGGATGAGATCCTATCATTTGCAACAAAATGGATGGAACTACAGGACACTACGTTAAGTGAAATGAGCTAGACACAGAAACACAAGTATCATATGTTCAATCTCATATATGGAATTTTAAAATGTTGGCCTGAATAAGGAATGTTGATTATTGGAGATGGGAAGGATGTCAGTCATGGTAAGGGTAGAGATAGGGAGGCTAGATTTAATTAGTACTTGCTGTGTACAGTTATGGAAATATACAGAACCTATTAACATTGTGCAGTTTTTTTTTTCCTTCCCGGATTCTTTTTAATATTTGGTTAATACAAATTAATCAAATATTAAAAAGAATCTGGGAAGGAAAAACTTCAAAGCAAGGGGAGTATTGATGGAAATACATTTCTAAGTAAAATTATAAAATTTCCCACTGGAGGTAGAAAGTCAAAATTCCATGAAGATTTTACAAATGTTTTTATAAGTGTATTATAGATATAATTAAGAGTGGGATTCATTTTGGCATAATCATACATGGATAGAATTTAATTTACTCCATTTCAATCCCCAGTACTTCCACTTTCCCTCAACGCCTCCCTACCTCTGTTCCCTTTCCTCTATTCTTGTGTTCTTCCTTCTATTTATTTTTAATTGGCATTTATACAAATACATTAGTGGTATATTCATATATACACATAGCATAATTTGTTCAGTTTCATTGCATACTTTCTCGTTTTCCCCTTTTTTCTTCCTTCCTCCTCAATCTGTTTCCTCTTCTCCAGTTATATCCCTTGTGTCTTTGTGGTACCCACTCCTACCCTGCTTTTATTCATGATTTCACTCTAGTGTCTGCATACAAGAAAAACATTTGACCTTTTACTTTCTGAGTCTTGCTTATTTCACTTATTATGACATTCTCGAGTTCCATTCATTTACCTTAAAATTCCATAATTTCCTTCTTCTTTATGGCTGAGTAAAATTTATATATAT
>NW_026000093.1:36318397-36339361 GCF_001458135.2 Marmota marmota marmota | reverse complement strand
TGTGTGTGTGTGTGTGTTACATTTTCTTTATTTATTTTTTCTGTTGACAGGAAACTGGGCTGGTTCCATAACTTGACTATTGGGAATTGTGCCACTATAAACATTGATATGCCTTTAAAACTGTTATATGTTGATTTTAGTTCTTTTGGGTAAATACCAGTAAGTGGGATAGCTGAGCCCATATAGTGGTTTCATTCCTGAAGCTCTTCTGTGGAATCTGTATACAGCCTTCCAAATTAGTTATATTGATTTCCAGTCCCACCAACATTATATCAATGTAATTTTCCCCCCACATCCTCACCATCACTTATTATTATTTGTATTCTTGATGATTGCCAATCTAACTTGAATAAGATAAAATCTCAATGTAGTTTTGACTTGCATTTTCCTGATTGCTAGTGGTGTTGACCATTTTTTAAATTTATAGCTTGGCAATTTACAATTTTTTCTTTTGAAAAATGTCTGTTTCCTTTGCCCATTATTGATTTTGTTATTTTGTTGTTGCTGTTTTTGTTAAGTTTTTTTTTTAATTCCTAATGCATTTTGGATATTAATCCTGATGAATAAATAACTAGCAAAGATTTTCTTTAATTATGTAGGCTCTTCTCTTCTGTAGGCTCTCTTTATTGTCTCTTAGCTGAGAAAGAAGCTTCTTAATTTGATGCCATACCATTTATTGATTCTTGATTTTAATTCTTGAGCTTTAGGAATTTTGTTAAGGAATTTCGTGCCTGCATCAATATGTTAGATTGTTGATTCTCCACTTTCTTATAGCAGTTTCACTGTTTCTGGTTTGATTCATAGATCTTTCATTCACTTAGAATTTACTTTTTGTAGGGTGAAATATAGGGAATTAGTTTATTTTTTCTGTGTGTAGATACCAGTTTTCCTAGAACCATTTGTTAAAATGACTATCTCAGTTCCAATGGATCCTTTTGGCAATGTCAAGTATCAGATGATAGTATCTATGTGGGTTTATCTTTGTTTCTTGTATTTTATTTTTCTATGTGTCATTTTGATAGCAATACCATGCTGTTTTTGTTACCACAGTTCTGTAGTATAATTTGAGATCAGATATTATGATACCTCCAGCATTACTCATCTTGCTTAGTGTTGCTTTAGATAGTCTGGGTCTTTTATTCTTATCCATGAATTTTTTTCTGACTGTGAATTCCTAATTCTGTAACAAATATTATTGGCATTTTAGTGGAGATTGCATTGAATTTGTATGTCACTTTTGGTAGTATGATCATTTTGACAATATTATTTCTGCCTTTCCAAGAACATGAAAGGTCTTTCCATTTTCTATGATCTTCTTCAATTTCTTTCTTCCATATTCTGTGGTTTTCATTGTAGTGGTCTTTCCATCTTCTTCATTAGATTTATTCCCAAGTTTGTTTGATTGATTGACGTTATTTTGAACAGAATAGTTTTTTTCTGAATTCTTATAGAATTCTTTATTAGAATATAAGAAAGTTATTAATTTTTGTATGTTTATCTTGTATCCTGATACTTTACTGATTTTGTTTATCAGCTCTAGAAGTCTTTTTGAGTCTTCTACCTATAGGATCGTGTCATCAGCAAACAGAGATAGTTTGACTTCCTTTTCTTTTTGTATCCCTTTAATTTCTTTTCCTTGCATGAATGCTGTGGCTTAAGTCTCAAGACTTATATTGAAGGGGGTTGGTGCGAGTGGACATACTTGTTTCGTTCATGATTTTAGAGGGAATGCTTTCAGTTTTTCTTTGTTCCCTGTGATGTGATCTTTGGGTTTTTCATTTATTGCCTTTACAATGTTAAAGTACATACATTCTATCCCTAGTTTCTTTTTACAATGTTAAAGTACATAATTCTATCCCATGTTTTTAACATGAATGGGTACTAGATTTTGTAAAAGGCTTTTTTCGGCATCCATTGAGATGATCATATGATTCTTGCCTTTTAATTCAATTTATGTGGTAACTTACATACGTTGATTTTTGTATGTTGAACCAACCTTGCATGCTCAGATGAAACCCACTTGATCATAGCGTACAATCCTCTTAATGTGTTTTTGAAAGCAGTCCGCTTACATTTTATCCTGGATTTTTACATCTGTGTTATCAGACATATTGGACTTTAGTTTTTTGTTTTGTTTTTTCCTTGATGTGTCTTTGGTTTTTGTATCAGAGTGATGATGGCTTCATAGAATGAATTTGAAAGTGTTGCCTCCCCTTCTGTTTCATGGAATAATTTGAGAAAGATTGACATTAGTTCTTCTTCAAAGATCCTTTAGAACTTGGCTGAGAATACATCTGGTCCTGGGCCTTTCTTTGTTCAAATTGCTGTTCCAATATCATTGTTTGATATTGGTCTGTTTCTATATCCTCTTGGTTTAATGTGAGTAGATCATGTGTGGGTGGGTGTGTGTGTGTGTGTGTGTGTGTATGGAAGTCTGTCATTATCTTCAATATTTTCCAGTTTATTGGAGTATAAATTTTTAAAACACTTCCTAATGTTCCTCTTAGTTTAAAAATTGTCAATGGTGATATCTTATTTTTCGTATCTTATTTGGTTGATTTGGGTATTTTCTCTCTTTTGGTTAGTTTTTCTAGAGGTTTATTCAATTTCTTTATCTTTTCAAAGGAATCAGCACTTTGTTGCATTGACACTATGTATTTTTTTATTCTCAATTTTATTAATTTTGGTTCTGATCTTAATTATTTCCTGTCTTCTACTGAATTTGGAATTAGTTTTCAAAAAATATAACATTAGATATAACATTAGATTACTTATTTGGTATATTTCTGTTTTTTCTTCTCTTTTCTTTTTTCTAATGTAGGCCCTCAATGCTTTAAACTTTCCTTTTAAAACTGCCTTATACTGTCTCAGAGATTTCAATATGTTCTCTTTTCCCATATGTTTCTAATAATTTTGTATTTCTCCCTCATTTCTTCTATGACCATTCCTCATTCAGAAGCATATTATAGAATCTCCAAGTTAAAATGGTTTGTTTTTTATCTTGTTGTTGATCTCTAATTTTATTCTATTGTGTTTTGATAGGATGAAAGAAGTTATTTCTATAAGCATTGATGTGGCTTATGCAGACACTGACACACACACACACAGACACACACACACACACACACAGTGAATTAGACAAGAGGGGAATGCAGTAAAGGGCAAAAAGTGACATACAAAAACCTTATGGAAAAATGAATGACATACAAAAACCTTATGGTGTATGTCACTTATGGAAAAATTAATTGAAAATGTTCTCCCCAATCCTACTAATTGAAGTATAAAATTATAGTAATGTTCTTGAATAGGTTGAGAAATACGATATTAAGGATAGTAAAATTGTTGTTAAGCTACATAGGAGCTAAAAAGAGAAAAAGTGGGCAAAGGGAATGAAAGAGAAAAGAAAAAATAATAATACAACTAAGGTAAAAGTAAGAAAAACCTGTGGGGTGGGGAGTAGATTTGAGGCAGGAGAAGGTAACCCAAGATGGAAAAAAAAAAAAAAAAAAAAACAACGGACTCTTCACTTTGGCCTGCNAGGGAAAAAAAAAAAAAAAAAGACCAGGAGCAGCTAGTGTGAACCTGAGCTAAGAAAAGAAAGATAAAAACAATGATTCAAGTTAATGTTTTAAAACAACAGAAGAAATACAATCAATTGCATTGAGGATTGCAATTTTAAATCACAAGAGAAATATTGATTCAACACATAAAGTAATGATATCTGTAAAATAAAAACTGACAATAGAGGTATTTGTGATATTCCTTGCCAAGCTATTTGAGGTGGGGAGATTTCTTATTCAATCTTCCTGATTTAGATATCATTAGGATTTGTGACCTTTAACAGATGGTCATCACTCCTCAGCTTTACCTTTAAGTTTCTCTCAGTATGGAGATAGTGATCATACAAATTCACCTCTAATATAATTCTAGGAGGCCCCTGTCTGATCTGTGGTGTGTCCAAGTACCTACTAGCATTTTGGTAATTAAAAGAAATGATCCCTAATTGTCTTTGACTTGGAAGTTTTCTAGGTAGGGGGTGCATTTGTGTATGTTACCTGCTGAAGAACAGCTTCATGTATCTAGTGTAGTCAAATAAATTATGGGCTTTTACATGGTTTTTTCATAGTGCACAGGGTGTGGTGGTCTGAGGTAGAGTTACTGTAGTCTTGTTGATGCGGTGCTGTGTGGTCCATGAGAGGTGTAGTGTTGCTGCCCCCTCTAGAGTACACAGGTCCTGGGTCGATGGGCATATATCTGGGCACACTGTGCAATGACTGGTGTCTGTGGGATACTCCTCTGTAAGTTCCATTGTTCATGTATGAGGTTCTCTGTTAGCTGCCTGGAGTTACCCTCAGGAAATGCCTTCCCTGGGCACCAGCATCTTTCTGATCAGCTGTTCTTTCACTATTTTGTTTCTGAGCTATAGAAGTTTCATGGTGGAATGCTCCCACCATTGAGAGCTTTTCCATGAAAATGTTTTTAAGAAGAGTTCCAGTGAAATGGTTAGGAAATAAAAATAAAAGTGTAATAGAAAGTCACCTAAAAGCTGACGTCGTAGTCCTTCAACATGATGCTGAAATGCACCATAAGGTTATTATTTCTCTATCTCTGGTCAGTCCCTTCTCAACTCATGTACCAGAAATAGTGAAGTGCTTATAATTCCCTGCACACAACATAGTATGATATAACTTCTGTCTTCATTAATGTTGTGTCCTTCAACTAGAATGTCCTCAGCCTGCTCCATGGCTGGCTAACTTTGATTTATTATTTAAAATCCATCTCATTGAATGCCACTTAAGGAATTCTTCCATGATCCCACCAGGCTGGATATGCATTAGAGCTCAAATTCATGCTGTTTATTTCTCTATATTTTATTGATGTTGTCTGTTAATGAAGTCTATTTCCTTTACCTCTCCTGGAGCCTGAGTACCTTGAAGACAGGAATAAATTTTCATTTATATTTGTATTCCCAGTTCCTGGCACAGTGACTTGTAATGTTAATGGATGAAGAAATGAATGAATGAATGAATAATTCTAGAGCTAGGGTATTGAAAGTGATCATTTATATATCTTGTCATTAGTACAGGCTACATTAGAAGGGAAATGAGTATTAGAAGTGACTATAGGCAAAAGAGAAGCCACAAAACTATAATTCTAAGTGAGTTAAAATCAGATATTGGAAATGAACTATGAAGAAGTTTAGGGAAAAGTCATATATCAGAACATAACTTTATAATAGGTGAAGTTTCAGGTAGTTATCAGCTATTGAGGTGGCCATAAAAGAGACATACTGAAGAGTAGTAGAGGAGAGGATTAATGCATTTGATGTCTTCAAAGAACAACATAGTTATGGTGTTGATAAGAGTATTCTTTATGGTGTTCAAACCAGTTCTGCTAATGACAGAAGTGAGGAGGAGAAGAGTTAGAACTTTGACTACTGCTTTATAAATATAAGGGAGACTACAGATAGAAAATAATTTGGGGACTATTTTATTAGCTCATGAGAGGTCATATATATTTGAACTGAGGATATAAAGAAGAGATTCAATTTTTTTCTAGCCTTGTACCATTTATATACCAAAAATCTCTTTTCTTGGCAGAATAAAGGAAGACAGGTGGCCTATTATGAGACACCTGTGCCACTAGAACAGGTGATTAGTGTTATGGTCTGAATGTATCCCTGAAATTTCATGTTGAAACTTAATTGCCAGTGTGATAGTAAGGGGTAGAACCATTAGAAGGCGATTAAATCATGAGGTAAGAGCTCTCATGAATGGGATTAGGGTCTTCATAAAAAGAGTTTGAAGGATTAGGTTCATTACCTTCTATCCTTTATACCATATGAGGACAAAGCATTCATCTCCTCTGGAGGAAACAGCAATAAGACACCATTTTGGAAACAGAAAGCAGCTCTTACCAAAATTTAAACAGCAGGTGCCTTGATCTTGGACTTTGCAGAACTGTGAGAAGTTGTTGTTTATAAATTACCCTGTCTATGGTATTCTGTTATTGTAATGCAAATGGTTAAAACAACTGCTTACAAGGTAAGGTAAAAGATATTTTTAGGTTATGTTCATCAGCTTTCCCTCACATTAACAAAACTTGAGATAATCAACTTATATTGAATAAAGTTTATTTTCACTCACATTTTTGGAGGTTCCAGTCCATGATAAATTGACCTCATTGTTTTGGACTGCAGAAGACAACACATTGTAGCACGAATACAAGGTGAATCAGACTCAGCAAACATTGGAAACACAGAGATGGAGGAGAGGCTGGAATTTCAAACTCTCCTCTGATGGCTTGCCCCAAATTACCTAAATACACCACTAGGCCCCATTTTTCAAAGGTTCCGCCATCTCCCAAGAGTGCCATCTTGGAACCAAGCCTTTAACACATTGGGCTTGGGGGACATTTAACCTCCAACATACAGTTCCCTCATGTTTTCCATTGGCCCTCCTTTATTGTTTATATACCTCCTCAAGCACTCACTTCCTTATCTTCCTGTTTATTGCCTCAAGAAATATTTTCAAGTGATTAGAGTCCACCTAAATCATGCATAGATATTACCTAGATTTGCAGCAGTAATAAGCTTACCTTAACCAATAAGGGACAGATTGATGGATAAACACTACAACCTCTTCTCCTTCACTGGGGACAGTGCATCTTTTTAATCCACCTCTCTCCTCCCAGTATACCCAATTGGAACACACTCACAATTCCAGGCTGAGAATATATAGCTGGAATTCTCTCTGTTTTACCTAAGGGAGCATTCCATATACAATAACCTTAGAATGATGAAGTATTTGAGTTGATACATTTGAAATCTATCCCATATCTGTCATTTATAGAGAAAAAATGTTCACAATCGTACCAAATTATTTATTAGAGATTAGTGGCAGATTTCAGAGCCAAATAAAGGTTCTTTTCATTGTAAGAAGCAGATAATATTTACTTTTTAAGAACAGCAAATTCAATGATTGCACTGAGCAGGCAATCATTGCCTTTGCAACGGAATTCTTATTATAAAGTATAGGAAATTCTTCATAACAGTATAAAACAACATGCAGAAACAAAAAACATAATTTTCAAATCTATGTGATAGGAACTATTTTTAATCTGTACCATATACATGTGAACACTGGTACTCACTGAATGGTACCTATCTTTATTAAATAAGCATTCTCACTAAATCCAAACTATGCCCAAGGTACTGACTCAAACTTATTTTGAAGAGTAAAGGTGCACACATAACAATGTAAGGAAAAAAGAATAATGTTGGAAGAGGAATTATACTACCAATTTCAAAAGTTGCTATGAGTTACATTCATGAGGACAATGTGACATTGGTTAAGGGAAAAAACAAGAATCAATGGAAGAGAACAGAGAGCCTAGTAATAAGCTCTCAGAGATATAGTCATCTGATTTTTGACAAATGTATAAAGCCTACTCAATAAAGTACTGTCTTTTCAACAGACAAAAAAATAAAACAACATGCATACGTTTCTGTTGATTGATCCAACATCAGATTGATCCAACATTGACTTTAAACATCAGAAAGAGCTGTTTTCTGTTTCCAAATGTTTTCAAAAAAGAAGTTTTTCTACTTTCTTTCTTACAAACTATAATCAAGTATATATTTCTGGCATATATGTGCTTCACTTAGTAGCTATGTTTACTCCTATAGAAACATGGTGGTTGGTAAGAAATTCCAATACTGAAGATCTTGTGTGAATTATGCTTTACAGACTAAAGTTTTTCTGAAAAGAAAACAGAGAAGGAGAATGAATAGGTTTTCCATGAGGAAGCATCAGTCAATTGAGGCTTCAGTCAGCTAATTGTATTAGTAAATTCTCCTCAATATCTGCTAATACAATTAACTTGAAAGGCTCTTAAAATATTGTGAGATATATTTTTAAACTCACACATGAAGAATTTATTAGAATCTCAAGTTCACAGATATGTTCATGTTAATTTTCATAAAATGTGATTAAACTTTATTAAGATTTGGTGTCAAAAATTTCTAAGTGCTTCATAGTGCTTTATCTATGTTTCAATAGAAAATTTTAATGAGTAGCCAGGCACGGTGGCCCATGCCTTTGATCCCAGCAACTAGGGAGTCTGAAGCACAAGGATTGCAAGCAAGTTCAAGGCCAGCTTGAGCAACTTAGTAAAACCCTGTCTCAAATTTTTAAAATAAACAAATAATAGATAAATGCAGATTTTTCAGAAAGAAATAGAGGAAATAGGCATTATACTATAAGATAGAAGAGAGTTGCACCTTTAGAAACTAAGTTTTCCATGGGCCTATTAACTCCAGGCAAATAAAGAGGATGCTTTTTATTTCCAGGTCCTAAAATAGGGCTCAATCCATAGGTATCTCTAAGAAATTAGTATTCCCAGAGGAACTCTCTGGCTGTCTCCCAGAATCTTTGATGCCACAGCACCTTCATAAAAACCTACTATGCCATAAAATGTCATCTTTCCTCCAAGACAATGAAGAAAATCTCAAATGAAATGAAAATTCCTTTACTACTGCCACTTACATAATTTTGTATAGGTAAAATCTGCAATATGATTTTTTAAAATCCAAATATGAAGAAGAAAAAATTGAGACTGCAGAATAAACTTTGGATTTCAAGAATGAAAGTTCTGAGATGAACAATAATAACGCCAGCAAAGCAATTTCTTGCCCCAAATCACACAACACTATTTCTGAAACAGTGGAATTCTCTTCTATCTCATTGTCTGCTTAACTCTTGTCATCTCAGATAAGCCTCTACTCAGAGCATGTGCACTCCAACCTCAGCCTTAGAATTACCAGGTGAAATCGGCTTAACTTAGATACTTTTTCAATGTGATTTTATAGGCTTAGCATAGAGAGAGATGAACTGAGAATGAAGTATTCTTCTGAGGTCTTCAGCAATTTAGGGAACAAATGTGTTTTCAAATGACTCTGATACAATGCAGAATAAAAAGCATGTCAATTTTAAAGAGTGGATGAAGGGAAATTCAGGAAGTGGCAGCACTAATTAAAGCAGGCTGCTCTTACTAACTTCTGATGACATCTCATTGTAATGTTTGCACAGCCTGATTGTTACAATCATTATTTCATGTCTATAGTAGAACAACAGTGTCCTCGATACATTTATAAAAATTACTCACACATAGAGACATTCTTTAAAATGTTAAGTCCAAGGAGATTGAAGAAGCTCTATTTCCAACCAGTTGAAATTCTTTAAGGAGCCTCATTCTTCATATAAATACTTAATGGGAACGGAGAAACGTGAAGGACCAGAAGCCAAATATGAGAAGCCACATAAGACATAAGATACTTCATATCGATTTGCTTTGAATTTTCTGCTGCAGGTCACAAGTATATCATCATATAATCAGTCAGTTTCCTGGAATAAAGAATAATTGTTCTACATAATCATTTTATTCAGTAGTTAGTTCTTTAAGCTCCTATATCTAAAACTTTTGTGGCCCATTTTTCTTCTCCAGACGCTTTCTGTTTAAAGAATCATTAATTTCTACAAGGGAATATAGACTATATTATATTTTACCCGTCTTAAATCTTCCTCTGTATTTGCATAAACCATTTGCTATGTACATCATTTCAAACTAGACTTAGTCAGGCTTTAAACACATTTAATAGGGTTTTCTGTTCTATTATTTTGAGATTTATAGACTAACAGATATTATTGCCTGATGACAAACGTGTATTTTCTTCATATTTTATGTTTTTTTATATTATATGTATAACTAGCAACTTGTTTTCCATAGAGTTAATGTGTTATATGATCACAGTGCAACCTGTGTCCTCAGCTACTTTGTTTTCCAGTTATAAAATATTTTTATAGGACCTCCACATTGCACCTGCCCACATTGACTGATGCCCACAGGAGCTGCTACTGATAGCAATTTTTTCTTTTTTTTTACTACAATCTCCTTTTGTTTGGTTTGGTTTGGATTTAGGAGTTTTCTTAGAAGATACTTCCTGAATCTTCTTGGTTTTCATTTCTTAGTAAATATTCAAGTTTTATCCTCATCCATTGTTTTGTATATAGATGCTCCCTAACTTTTCCTCATATCTTCATATTCTATGTAGAAATGCTTATGTCCTCCCTTTATCCTCACTTAGATTTTTCCTTTGGCTTCCCTGATAGGTTATATATCAGTCCCCACTCATTGATGATTTGAGTTTTATCTCAACTGTTTTTCCTTTTTTTTTTAACATCATAAAGCTTCCAATTTGTGCTTTATCCCAGAATATTCAGAATATGGGTTTGATTGCTCTCACAAGGCAGCTTCTGTTTAGAAGGAGAACCTGCTTCAACATGGCACAAAAGCATTTTGGAACTGTTTGTTTCTTCTGCTTTTTTTAATCCGTAATATTTTATATTCCCTAGTCACTAGCCAGATATTTTAGATTTTTAATGTCTGCTGAATTGTACATGTCTTAGGGTTAGATTAACTTGCTTTGAATTTATTTTTGTGAACTGTACATGTTCAATCAACAAACATAATTTACTGAGCTGCAGTTCTAACACTAAAATGGGGGTCTTAGAGTATGTATGAAATAAAATTGACAGGAGCATTTATTAATATTATGCTTTAAAAGCACTTGGCATAGTCTCTAGCATATGACAAAGTAAAGCTATCTATACTATGTTAAAACTTTGTTGTGAACACTATTAAACTTTCCTCAGCAAATATGTGAAAATAAGTATGTAAATATTTACCATATTTATACATGTATTAAAAATAATATATTACTTTATTATACATAACTTGGGACAAAATTTCATGCCTCTGAAGGCAAATTAAGTGATCTAATAACTCTGAGGAACTTTAGGTAAAATGAATTTTCATAAGTTTCTTGGCTGCAAGCCTTCTTGCCAAATATAGTTGCTTATGACAAAGGGCAGCCCAAGGTTCAATTGTACATACATTGGGTTCACTTGTGAATCTGAAGAAGTATGTGTATTTGGTACAAGGATATTATCACATATTTCAAGAATATTTTTACATATTTCAAGAATCACTGACTATATGTAGAGAAATCTGTCAAAGAATTATAGAAAACTTGGATTCAATTTGTTTTAAATTTTAGTTTCAGAGAAAAACAACTAGGAAATACTAAAAAATGTGTTTTATTATAAGCATCACTTTATATGCTATGTAATCATTTGATGAAGTAGTATTCTTACAATAAGGATGATATCATTTGCATCATATCATTTTACCGGAAGTGACTTGTAAAAATTGGGAAAATTCCTGTAGAAGTCATATCACTTCTGAGGAGTTCTGATGCTGTCTTAGTCAGATAATAATATTACTAACATTTGTAGCTTTTTTCTTGTTATCATACATACTTTTTCTACAGGGTAGTCATCAGTTCTTTAGAAGAAAATATCATGACTCAGGGCAAATGCATCTCTAAAACTACAATAACAAAATTTCTAGATAAATACCTGAGAATATGCCAGAGATTATATTGAAATAATATAAATAATTAAAAATAAAACTTGAAATTTCCCCTAAAATTTTATAGCTTAGTCATCAAATTAGTTGGAAAACTTAGTGATGTCTTATATTTAATTAAGAATATGGTTCAAATTATATTTTAAAAATCATTTTTATTATATGTATATTATAACAATATATTCACTAACTCTAAAAACAGTTTCTGACATTTTGTATATTTACACAATGGAATATTACTCAGCCTTAAAGAAGAATGAAATTAGGCATTTGGTGGTAAATGGATGAAACTGGAGACAATCATGCTAAGTGAAATAAGCCAGTCCCCAAAGAAACCAAAGTCCAGAAGTTATCTCTGTGAATGCTAACCCAAAACAAGGGAGAGTTGGGAGGGGAAGTATAGAAGTTTATTAAATTAGACAAAAGTTTAGGAAGGGAAGGGATGGTGATAGGCAAGACAGTAGGATGAATCAGACATAAATTTCCTATGCTCATATATGAATATATAACCAGGTAACTCCACACCATGTTCAACCACAGAATTGAATCAAAATTGTAATGGGTTGCACCCCATGAATGCATAATATGTCAAATTATACCCTACTGCCATGTATATCTAAAATCAACAAATAAAAAAATCGATGTGAAAAAATAAATAAATAAAACATGAAAATGTTTGCAAACTCAAAAATGCAAAACAAAGCAACCTTAAGTGAATCTTGGAACAATTATCTTCACTGGAAAAAGCCAATCTCCAATGGCTACACACTCTATGATTTTATTTGTATAACATTATCAAAATGTTAAAATTATAGAAATAAAAAACAGGTTAGTGGTTGCCATGGATTAAGCTTGTATAATTGGTAGTATCTGTATTTGATAAAACAAAGGAGCCTTTTCATGATGGGGCAGTCTATATCTTGAAAACCATCATGGTTACAAGAAGACTGTCCATGATAAAATTTCAAGGAAATACATACACACACTCACAGTGGTCAGTATATGTACACCTGGTAAATACAAACATATTCCATGAATTATACCAATGTCAGCTTCCTAGTTCAGATATTACACTCTAATTTTGCAAATTGTTTCCATTAGTGGTGCCTAGTATGTATATCTGGGATCTCCCTGTACCTTTCTGTGCAATTACTTTTGAATCCATAATCACTTTAGAATAAAACATAAATGAAAAACCAAAAGTCACCCAAAAAGACAATTCATTGTATATAGGATAGCAATATTGTCTGTTTTCTTAATTGTAAGAACAGTCCCCAGCATATAGTAGACACTCAAGAAATAGTTCTTGAATTATTTTTAAAACGTTTTAGTATTAAAAACAGACAATATATATTTACATTAAATATCACAATTAACATGTATCTAATATGTGCAATATTGCTTTCATGTTTATCGTTCATTTTTAATTTATAATGGCTATATAATCCATATGTTTTACAGTTTTGCAAATGTTTCAAGACATTAGAAGACTGGCACAATCCATTCTTAATCCTTAGAGTTCTTAGGGTAACTAGTGTACAGCATACGCTGAGGTTATCAAAAGGAGATGTCATTATTAAAAAGTAAGTGCAGTAGCAGAGGAAAATTTGATTACATTAACACTGAGGAAAAGACTCAGATCCCTCATGTTGTCCAATTTTCAAACTTAGATGTGATATTGATTTTGCACCTTGTTAAACTAAAACTTACTGTGAGAACCATTTTTTTTTATTTTTGCGAGGCCTTTTAAGATAAGAAAATTGGGCTTCATTTTATCTTAATTCACCTGATGAAAGCATTCTCATTCTCTCTCTCATTCTCCCACCTCCCCACCCCCTCTTTGCTTCCTAATAGACAAGACCTCACTTCAGGCACAGAAGAATCAATACAAAACTAAATACAGTGTGCTGCTACCCATCAGGACTGAATGAAGAAGTATATAGAAAGTCTTTGTACTTGAGTAAAATCAGTTAAACCTCTCCTTTTGCTACTTAACCTTTTATCTAGCCAGAGCTTATTTATTAGAAATAAGAGAGCAGAGTACTGGATATATTTAGTCAAATGCTGACTCAGTTATAAAAGTAATGTAGACCAACCCCCACCAAAAACAAACAAACAAACAAACAAAAAAAAAAAAACAAGCAAACCAACAGTGCTTAAATAGGACTGGAATTTCTTTCTGAGGTAAAAGACATATGCAATTATGTTGCCTAGACTGGTCTGGCATCACTGTGAAGACATCAGAGACTGTGTTGCTGTCTAGTTCATCTCTCTGCAAGCCCTAGTTTTTGGCTCTGATTCCTATAATGGCTGATAGAGCTCTGGCTATTTGAAGGGTCTTTCAAAATTCTACATGGCACTCTACTTTTATTCATATATCAATGGCAGTAATTTGTCAATTAGTAATGCCAGGGAAGCTGGAAAAGTTTATCTTTAAAATGAAGGCAATATGCCTAAATAAAAATTGTAGAATTCTGACTTAGAGAAGAAAACATATATAGCTTTTTAGAGTCAAATAAAATCCCCATTATAGGTGCTGTGTAAGGGGAAGTGGAACTAATTGTGTGTGTCTCTCTCTCTCTCTCTCTCTCTCTCTCTCTCTCTCTCTCTCACACACACACACACACACACACACACACAGTAGAAAGTGCATCTAATACGCCTACCCTGCCAAGCATTGTAGCTTAGCAACACAGGGCTCTGTAGAGTATTGGTTATTTACCTTCATGATAACATGACTGACTAGTAGTTGTGGCTGGTAACTGCTAATCAGTATCCCAACAGGATATCTTACCATATATTACTAGGGCAGGGTGTGGAGCATGATAAAACCAGTGACTTCTCTTAGTACGATCCTACTGTTGCACTTCTTCAACTATGAAGTAGTTATTTGTTCAGAAACAATGCTGTGTGGAATACCAGCATGACAGATAGGCATTTTTTAAGTCCAGGGATGGTAGCTTTGGCAGAAGCACTACATGAAAATGAGGCAAATTCATAACCAGAGTAAGCATTTCTCCCAAGAACAAAATGCAGCCTGTAATTCCAGCAGTTCAGGAGGCTGAGGCAGGAGGACTGCAAGTTCAACGCCAACTTCAGAAACCTAGCCAGGTCCTAAGCAACTTAGCAAGAGCCCTTAAAATAAAAAATAAAAAGGGTTGGGCACAAAATGCAATCCAATGTAATCAACTGACTATCAACTAACTGTTCACCCCAGAGAGGATTCAATTTGTCCTACAAGGCTAGCCGACTGGGTGTTCAGCAATAGCTGTAGTCAGGTTAGCCTTGGTGGACATAAGTCAATGTTGTTCAGCTCATTTACAGCCACCATGGCTACATTACTTATGGACCAACTGGGAGATGGTAAGGTGGCTGAGACAAGAGGATACAACTTTTATCCACTTGATTATTAAAATCTTCCTCTGTTCTTGTCACCCATTGGTAAGCATTTATATGAGAAATACATACCTTCATATTTTTCTCCCTTTAGGAGAAGTCTAACTATTCCCCAGACTTCTTTCTCACAAATTTTCCAGTCACGTTCCTTCCACATCCCTGACCACACAGCCACTAATCAGTAAATAATCACATATTTGTCATGTTTCCTTCTAGATTAAAAGGACAAGTGCACTACTAGAAATTTTACTTATTGGAACGATTTCACTTCACCACTCTCCCTCCTGGATATCCAAGAAATGGGATATGATGCTGCTGCTGTTCACTTTCAGATGGAGCTTATATTATGGACAAAGTCATCTGTAAATCTAGCCCTTGTCTTTTCTTCCTGCTTATAAAGCACTTCATACAAGACCACAGGTTCATACTGGGAAAGAGAATATAGTGTAACAGGAATGAGGTCAATGAGCATCATATATAACTAATAAAATTCTAGGGAATCGTAACATTACAAATTAATTTTATAAAATACATATGAAAACAACTTGACACATGTGTTAACTGTTCATATGTATTACAGCATATAGAAAAAAAAATCTCCCAAGGGTTTGCTGCACATAGAATGTGTTGGTTCAGGCCATTTTGGTTTGTTCTAATCTCTAACAGAGTATTGAAGTATCAATTTTAATACATAGTGCATCATTTAATCTTAAATATTACCATTGATTCTCCAATAAATTTCTCACCTAGTGCTTTAATAAAATCTACATTTGTACTGCTTTCTGAGAATAAGAAGATCATTTGTTCACTACTCTTTCCAAAAATAACTTTTTATATACAAAAAAAGATAATATAGTATACCTGATACTTCCATTTTTATATATAAAATAAACAATCTACTCTTACTTAGATGTAAATTGAGGAAAATGAAAAGAAGAAATTGTAGATTGAAGATTTTAGGTGTGGTTAAAAAAACAGTTAAGGGGGGAGCAAGGTTCAAAAACAATCTGCCCAAACATTTTACATTAATTAAAATAGTATAAAACATATTATTGTTAATTTTTCATATTGTAATGCTTACTAATGTTAAGCATTTTGCTAAACTCTTTGCATGTATTATGTCATCACATCTAAATAATATTACCATTTTAAAATGATGAAAACTAAGAACTAAGAACTTCAAATAATTTGTTTAACCTCACAATCAGGATTTAGATCAAAGAAATCAGACTCCTAGGTTCTTATTAATTATCTGTCCTATTTTCTTTGTTTAATAAGTATATTTCATAATTTTATTATATGGAGTAAAAATGAGATTTTATTTATTGTTCTACTCATAAAGAATATAAAATTTAAAAATGGCACTACATAATATTTACTTTAAATATACATAATAATTAATACCATGCTAATAAGTTTTATGGAATCATTAGTTTAAATGAAAAGGGGAATGTCACAGTTAATGCAATATATATTAATATTGATGAGTATTATAAAACTAAATTCTATCACTAATGGTGACATGATAACAGTGGTAACTAAGTTGAAGGAAAAAGATATGTAGATCATCATGGGAGGAGGACTCTGATTCCAAAAGTTCAATTGCTAATTCAAGGACTTAGTAGGAAGCTCACTGTCCATCAAGTGTGAGTTAATGGAAATACAGCAAGAGTTCCTTCTCCAACTATTTGAAGAAAAATGAAGTGCAGGCTGAGTAGTCTTTGTTATAAAGGTTTCTTTTCATCACTTTCTATCTTGTTAAAAAATCATTCAAGTCTTGTCTAGAAGACCAAGATTTAGTGCAAGGAGGGATCAATTTCCATTTCTCCCAGGTTATCAAGGAGTTTAAGAGTAGATTAAGAAATTATTCAGGTAGTTTAAAGTCAGTTTCAATTATGGGACCTATATTCTCCTATTTCTCCTTGTCATTACTCAAAGAAATATTCAGATATTTGAGATATTGCACTGCATTCTAGATTTCATCGATTGAATAAGCCCTGATGAATTTGCCAAGTGACCAGTATTAAAATAAACATTTTGGTTGATATATTATCTTCTCACCTATAAATTTTACTCAACTTCAAAAAGGAACTATCATAAAAAGGAAGTAGCCATTACCAAAAATATTTTCTTATATGCTCATAACTAACAAAAAATTCATGAAGGAAAGAGGTGAGAGACACTGGGCCATTTCTCCTTTAAAGACTATACTAGTTTAAAATGTGTAGTACATCAGAGATTTCTCATACAATCATCTGATTTGTTCAATCATTTTTTAATATTTATTTTTTATTTATAGGTGGACACAATATATTTATTTTATGTGCTCCTATGTATTGAACCCAGTGCCTCACACATGATAGGTGAGCGGTCTACTTCTGAGCCACAACCCCAGCCCCTCAATTACTTTCTTTTAGAAAGAACAGCACCTAGCTCAAAGTGAGTTAAACACAGAAAGTGTTCAGCTCACATTTTCTTACTTAAAACATGGAAGGGCTCTTGCTGTTCATAGTGTGGGCAGACCATAAATTGAATATTATTTGTTCTGAGTCATAATGGTATCTCCCACACATTTTCATCCAATCACTATGACTAAAAGAATGATATGCTCTAATTTTTGAGCCCTGGGCCTTGTGATTATTTTGGGAACCACAGTCATATAAACCTCATGAACAAAAAAAAAAAAAATCATTGGTAAAGAAATTGAGATAAAACATGGTATTGCAAATCCAGCTGGTGTCATTTTGGTTAAAAATATTTTCAGGTAAGTAAACCTTCTTTATCATATTAGAAGATACTTTATCACAACAGCATGACTTTATTATTCTTTGTTCCTGATATAACCATGTTGCATAGCATTTTATACTTCAAACTATTTTTTGATCTTACTTTCACAAATTAAATCTTGTTAGATATTGCATACTAAACTAATCTGGCTAATTTATTGCTTTTTGATTAGTTTTCTTCTTTTCCTAATAAGAAATAATATACTTTAAAAAAGAAAACAAATGCATCACAAAGATGCATACTCAATCCCACTAATATGAATATTTATAATGAATCAATAAAAATCAGAAAAAAATTAAAAAAAACAATTATGCATAAACACATGCTTTTATAGTGTTTCCTAATTCTTTTACATAATCAATTATTTTCACTTCAGATGGAATATACTTTAAAAGATGTTTTCAGAAGCCTTATTAAAAGAAATTATTTGGTAGCAGTACAGGTTTTGGAAACACAGCATTAACAAAAAGAGAAATAATTAAGCATTTTTAAAAAGTCTATTCATGAAATTCAGTTTTAAACCACACAACCTTACATATTTACCTGCTCTGCTACCATTTATCAGTTGAAAAATCACTTCTTAATTCCATTCTATTCAGTCTCATCAGTGGCCTACTGGCAGAAACCCTATGCTAACATTCAATGTGTAATCTCCTCTCAGTCTATCATTTTCCTAATTTGTTCCAATTGCAAAGTAAATTTGCAAACTGACCTTTTAAATGAATAACAACACAAAATGACTTCAAATAATATAATTGATAAATTACCTCCCTTTCTTCCTTCTCTCTTTTTAAATGGATCATTGTTGTTCTGACATCCCCCATGGGTCCCTGTTACTAAAACATGCATGCTGTTCATCCACTCTTATTTGTATCTATATAAATTTACATTTGTGGATAGCTAAAATTTCAAAAAGATAATATTTATTTTGTTAAAGATATGAATAGTGAAAACATCAAGTTACAATTTACTGTCTTTTCTTCCAACATACCCTTATACCCTGCTTTCCTGCTAATGGCACCATGTGGATTAAATTCCAATCACATTTCTTGTCATTCCCCTGTCTATCACATTCTTTCAAAGCACCCTGCATGGGCCAGCATTTTTGGAATTCTGTTCATGTACCTTTCCCTAAGTTTCCCTCTTTCCTTTGGAAAATTGAGAAATATCAATATTTTTTATAAAGCTGTATGCAGGGCCATATTAAAATAGAAAAGTGGGGCAATTGAATAGAGAGCCTTAGGAATTGGGAAGGTTGGAAATAAATATTTTGGAGAATAAAACAAGGAAAGTGAGCAAAATCTCAAAGTATTTTTCTTTAGGGCAATGAGGCCTAAACCACATTAAAGTCCATAAATTTAGGCTCCCATTAGTTTACAAGCTATTATCATTTCCCCAAGCAGTATTTTGCTGCAATGTGATTTGAAAATTAGCTAGGGAAACATAACCATTTTCAACTCAGAGATTAAGAGGGAAAAATTGGATGAGTCCCAGTACATCTGAGTTCCAATGTATGTCTATGAAGTAAACTGGTAAATGGAGTCTGCCATATAGGCTTGGAATTAAGTAGGCCTTTAGAGTTATGTTGTTGGGTATATTTCCCACAAGAATGTTAAAGTATTTCCCTGATGATAATAAAAAACTGGCATCAAGAGGATTGTGAGTGGGGACTTACTTTCTTCTTCCATACAGGGAAAAAGTTAATTGGGATATTAGACATGACGAGTAAAAGAAGTTTTAGAATTCACTAAAGCTACATTTCCTAAATCTGAATAAAGGCTCTCATTAAATAAAAAAGAAAAATAATATTGATTTAATATCAGTAGTACCAGTAATTCTTTCTGGCCCTGTGGTATATTTGAACAGGAGACTGATCCATTTCAACTCTGGAAGGTAAGAGGGCTTTTGGCACTCTGCAGGAGAACTGTGGATTAGTGGAGGCAAAAGATAAAGGAAAAAGTTTATTTAGAACTTGAAGATGTAGAAGAGTTTGAGAGTATACTATTGGGAAAATCTAATCAGAGAAGATAACTGATAGTAAAATCACAGTTGTGCATGAAAGGATAATTGATTGGATTGGCTTGCATTTTCACCATGGTCGAGAATAGAGCTGCCACATATTGATGGTTGGATAATGATTTTTGCCCAGTTCAATATGCATATTGCTAAGAATTTGTCTTGTATCTATCTCTAAAGAGATCTCTTCCAAAGAGTTGGGAGAATTTATTCCAATATATACACCATCTTTTTGAAAGTTAATTGAAATTCCTGGGAGAACCCAGGCTTCATAAGACAACAAAAATTAAAAGGTTTATAATGTATTGAGAGAAAAATCTTTTAATCACAGTTTCCCAAATTATTGCCATTTTCACTTCCACTTCCTAATGAAAATGAAGTATTTCTCTGGCACAGTAAAAATAAAGCTTTACTGAAAAATCTTATATAGCCCTCATTTCAGACTTTTTTTCCACACTTAAATAGAAGAGATCAGATATTGAATGGGTATACTGCTAAAAGAATCACAAGTGATATTTGTCCCATGTAGAATGGTTTATTTAATTTTCTTACCAAGGTTTACATCACCTATTCAGTAATCCCCCATTACTAATTTTTTTTTTGCTTTTTGGACTTTAATTTTTAATTTCTCACATAACACACCCTCAGAAATAGATATTGTCCACATTCACAATTTCCAACCTGTAAAAGTTGCATTTATATTGCTAGGAATAAGATAACTATATTTTAGTATATTTGAGTAAGATTATGATTTGAAAAACACCTAATTTCATAGCATAGTCTCTTATTGTTTTGGTGTTGTGTGTTCTGTCTTCTATATAAAGTAAATTATACTGTTGTACTAGTAACTAGCATTTTCCATCTTGGGTAACTTGTCCTCCAGTAGAGTATTCATCATTATAGATGAAGATAAGTAAAAATAATTTTAATAGAAAATCAGATGGGATGATAAGAGGGAAACATGTTCTACTTCCCCTGGGCTAATGGCTATAGTACTTTGTGGTGGGCAGAGGGTTGGTATGAGGCTCCCATGAGTTAGAGACTTGGAGAACTGGACTGGCAGAAGGCACCTGAGAGGTCATCTATAAACCAGTAAAGGGAAGAGTGCTTTCTCCTAGACCCTGCCAAAGAACCAACTGTTTAAATGTCTAGTCAAGAGACTGCTATCAGCTTTTTTTAATTATTATTTTCAGGGTACATAATTTCTTTAAGCTTCTCTCTCTCTCTCTCTCTCTCTCTCTCTCTCTCTCTCAAAAAAAAAAAAAAAAAAAAAAAAAA
>NW_026000093.1:36295289-36318377 GCF_001458135.2 Marmota marmota marmota | reverse complement strand
CCCCATCTCAAAAAAAAAAAAAAAGAAAGAAAAAACAAAGTTTTTGTTATACCCAACATTTTAACCTACTATTTTTTTTTAATTCAATGTCATCATTTAACACAACTACTATTTCTTTTAACTTTGAGTCAAGCACCCATTTGATACATATTCCTTCTCTTTCCTGGGACTGTTCTTGAGATTGACTTCGAAGTATCTATATAACAATTCACTTCTGTCATGGTCACAAAACCAGCTACATCTACTCCTATAGGTACACTCTAAATATCTACTGAAATGAATTACTAAAGACAGGAACATTTTAATTTAACTGGAGTATTATATTCTGAGCCAAACCAGGAATAAAGATATTGTTGTATTGCTGAATCTTCTGTTTTGTTTTGTTTTATTTAATTGTTTATTCCTTTGTATAAGAAATAGTATTAAGTCCAGAGCCCAGGGTTGTCTGTTTCTGTTAAGATTAAATTTGATGGATTTGTGAGCACAGAACCATATAGGTCATTATAACAAAATTTAATTTACTGGATTTGAAGAGCTGATTTATAAGATGCTTCCTTGGATTGGTAAAGATCTTATTTATAAACAAATTTATTTGAGATTATCTCTGTATATATAGTCCACAAATATAGATCAAAATAGGCCAATTATATAATACCTAACAACATACTACATTATTCTGGTTCTCTAATACCAATGTTTTAACAAAATGCTACTTTGTTTTCTGTGTCTAGAATAGCAACTATTCAATAACTTTAAAATGCTGACTAAGTGTATTTTACAATTACATTATGGTCCTGCAGTTGAGTCTTAGGATAAATTACAGTGGACTTTGAACTCCAAGTGCTATTTTAAAAGCGAAGTTTTCCATAAAATAGATGTTAGACATTATTCTAGTCACAGCCTGAGTCTCTGATCTCTATAGAAAGCTGGTAACAATAACTGCTCTATTCACATCACATAATTTTTTTAACTATTACAGTAAATGATATATGTGAAAAGGAAGTATACAAGCCATAAAGAGAATTTACTAGCTTTATAATCCATGTCAAAGGTCAGTAACAGAGCAGATGTCACCAGAATCACGGATTGTTACTGTCAGTATTACTTGGGTCCACTAAGTTTGAAAGTTCTTCCTTAACAATACCTGCTAATTTACTTTTTGTTTTGTTTCCTATCATTTCACAAGAGCAGAATAGTTGTTAATTGAGAGGCAATAACTTCTACTATGAATTACCTGTATATAGAATATTAAATATTTAAAAAGTATAAAATAACTATAAAAATACACAATGGTAATGATATTAAGTAACATGAAGTACAATACCCATCATCCATTCAACTCTTCCCAGGTCACCTTGCATACCTCCCACTTCTCACCCACTCTAGCTTTATCATCTTGGATATCTTACTAGACTCTTTCATTTGCAATTGCATATTTACTACAGAACTATTTTCCAACTCTAAAGGAAAAATCAAATGTAAAGTATTATAAGAATTTTAAAAGCTCTAGTAGTTTTTAAAACTGAATTATCTAGATAAAATTAACTAAGAGTTTTACTGGAATTTGCATTTCATGACCACTCGGAATTCAACCCAATAGCCATTTATTGAGAGTCTACTTTCTTTAAGATATTTTACTAAGAAAAGGAGTCCTACAAATACAAATACTCTCATCCACTAGAAGATACAAATTAGTATAAAATAATAAATTTATTAAAATTGTGTTCCATGATTAGCAACAGATGGATACAAGTGCTATTGGAGTAGGTGATTCATACTGACTGAGAGCATCAAGGGAGACCTCATGAAGTACACAGCATTTGAGCTGGAACACAAACAACCTGAAAAGAAAGCAGGTATGGAGAGAACAGCAAAGCAAAGATGTGGAGTTGTAATATGCTTGGATTACAAGAAGTCTGAGAACTGAGGAGGTTAGTTTTCACTTGTAAAGCAATTACACCAGTCGTCAAAACACTTAAGAAGGCAGAATGCATCCTTATAAATCATACTACAGTGCTGCTTCACAGCTGCAGGTTTTTTTAAATGTTTGACACACGTTCAGTACATTTTGCACTTGTCATCATTGTGCAATGTCCATCCTGGCTTGTAGGGTGTGTTGATTAAAATCTAGAAGAGACCTATGAATGAAATCCAATGTCTGATTTACACTTCAACCATGTAAAACTCCCAATCAAAAAATACCATTCTATTTGTGACAATGATTACAGGTCCAAAAATATTATATAAAAGCAGCTAGAGAGTATCACAGAAATTTTAAAAGAGTGTCTATTATTATTCCTGGAAACAAAGGAGGCCCTAATTACTTTGTAACTCCAGGACATTTTGGACCATTTAAAGAGACCATGTAAGCCAACAGACTCTTCCCAAGATTCCCACCTCCCATCGATGCTTCAGAGAGAACTTACAAAGGATGCCAGCTGCTCACCCCTTGCAGAGACATGCCTACCTCTTGATAGCCCTTGTTTTCTTACTGTACCTCCAGCCTTCTTCAAGCAGCATCAGATCTGCTCAGAATCTAGGTCTGTTTAGACTCAGTGTCTCTGCTTCTGTGCTATTCTGAAAGTCAAAGAAGTGATTTCCCAATTAAACCAGAACATGTGCAGCTATGCTTCCAAATGTGTCACATTAGCTTGGTTTCAAGTATAAGTCAGAAAACCTGTAGTCAACCTCCTACTTACATCTGTGAATAAGCACATAAGCAACTGCAGGGTTGTTCAGGCTAAACAGATGGATGGTCCTGTCAGGAACAGATTGCAGTGGAGCTGGGATGTAGGATGGAATGCCACCCCCTCTGAACTGAAAAGCATATTCAGCAGTAGGAAAGACATCCTTTAGAATGTAGCTATTCTTTTTAAATTCTCCTCATTTAACTGTTTCTAAGGAAAGGTTAAATCCCTTTGTCCTCCATAAAGTATTTTTCTTTGTTAGTTTAGTTTTATTTCTTAGTTTCATTTTTCTGGATTTGGATCATAGTACATCTACTTTATTATTAATCACCATCATCTGTGGTATAATGCTGTTATATATAATAATTAAACATCATTAACTTTGTTGATTAACAGAAAGATTGTAACATTAAAAAAATACTGTATTTTATATTAAGCAGCCCAAGTAAATAAAACTATTTTACTTTAATCAATAATCATAGTTATTTCTATATAAAATATTTGGATTTTATATTTGTAGATGAGAAATCCTAAAATGTCATCTTTTATGTGAGCATATATATTTAATTTTTTAAAGAAGTTCATATACACTTAATAGTAAACAGAAAATCATAATCCTGGAAGGTGCATGTAATGTTCCCATGCTTTAAAAATACTGTTACTGAAAATGGAGCCTCAATGACATTTCATTTCAACTATTTTCTGAAGTTATACTTCTACTTTAAGTAGAATTAAAAAAAAAATATTTTGAATGAAGGCTACATTCTGTAATTCCATCTTTAAACAGTTTTATTCACTAAATAATTCTATAGGATGGAAATGTTTTTAAATGTAGTCATAAATCTGATTGTATTATTTGCTCTTGGCTAGGTATGTGTTAAACTATCTTGAATCTCATTCTAGCTATTTATTTCAGTGAGGAACATGCCTCTTCTGTCAAGATATTTAGCATTTCAGTAGCTTAAAAAACTTTGGGAAATATTTATTTTTATCTGATTTTGTTCCTTTGCACCCAAGTAAATAAATATCAAAATTGATGTGTTTCTGAAATTTTTGACT
The DNA here is from genome assembly GCF_001458135.2 of Marmota marmota marmota. NCBI lineage: Eukaryota > Metazoa > Chordata > Mammalia > Rodentia > Sciuridae > Marmota > Marmota marmota. The sequence continues at coordinate 36,314,631 of NW_026000093.1, read as the reverse complement.
TACACAATAGTCCTACATACATTGATAAATTATTTAATGCCAATTTTTGAGAAGTTTTATCTTTAAAAATGGCATGATTGCCTTTAACAATATGACCTAATCTTTATTCAATATAGAATTTATTATTTATGGGATGACCAGGTTTTGAAGAATTATTATAAAGTTTTTATTTTGTAGACAGTAAAAAGTAAATTCAATAGAGAAAAGTCACTCATTTTTGCATTATTCCTGATTTTGAATATTGGAATCCTTTTTGAAAATATTGTTAGAGACAGGAATTAATCTATTTGGTAATTCATCGTTTATTATGATGATCACTACAAATAATAGTTATTTTAATCAAGTTTTCTGTTAGAGTATGTAGAATTTTTAAAGGAAACAATTAGGATTTTCATATAGTTTTACATTAGTTGAATAAAATAATAACATAGACTGCATTGTTCCATCAAATTTGGGCTATTTGTTTCTCTCTCAAATTAGAGAAATAATTTTTAAAACTGTTGTTAGTTGGAATATCTGCCTAAAATAGTCAACAGGGGAATGGAAGTGGAGAGGGAATTGTTGAATAAATTATTTATATTTGTTTAATTAAAAAGTGTTTATTAAATATGGTGCTGGGGGATACGGAGAACTCTAGGACTCACCTGCTCAGAGAGAGTTCAAAGTCTAATGAGATATATAGATAAACTAGTAAAAATTGTACTGAAAAATGAGTACTAAGGTTGAGGAAATTTGCAAGTGATGTATTAAAGATGTGGCTTGGTTTCTTCTTACTATTCAAAATGTAAGATACATTGATAGAATAAACATGAAACCAAAATCAAAGAGAACTTGATGTTTGGGGAAATGTTCAGCCTATCCACAAAGCAGAAAACTCTAAAGTTAAAATTTATAATGTCCAGAAAGGGGAGCCTTAGACAAAAAGATTGACATTGTGATGTACAATATATTGCTAGTGCTTCACTAAGTTCAAAGGATCATACTGAGCAGTAACACAAAAGACCTTTGAAAAGATTGAGAGTTTGAATCATAGATCTTTTAAATCAATAAGATGTTATCTAGGAAGATTAAGGGTCTTGTCACCAATCTTAATATATTCAGGAAAGATCTATGGACCAAAACCTTGACAAATTGAGTAAATACATGTAATACACCCAGAAATTCCTCATGTATTACACATAGGAATCCCAGAAATTTTTTAAAAGTGTTAGATCAGCAGAAGCATTACTAGACTGGATTTTAAAAAATGGAAAGAGAGTACAAAATGAAAAGTCTATCAGAACCCTAAAATTCTATAAACAGGAAGCAGAATGATCAGTACTTAGCTGAAAACACATCCTGTATTTCAGAGTAGAGCAAGGATGAGTCGGAGCGTGAAGCCATTAGTTCAGAGTGTACCCACACAAGACACAGAAATTTACTTCCTAGTTAAGAAACAGTAGAATTTTGGCTGGCTTTTAGAATTGCTTGAGACCATAAGCCCTTTTTCCTTCCATTTCTTTTCTTTCATAACTGGGATTACTATAAATGCTATCTTAAACCTGTCCAATGATTTGGGGGCCAATGAATTCTTTCTTTAGGTTCACAGATCCACAGATAGAGAAGAATTTTACCACAAAATGAATTACACTCTGAAGAGCTATAATTCCTAATTAGATAATATACATGGTAAGATCTGAGACTTTCGAATTAGTGAGGTGTATATAGATAAGATTTTGAGTAAAATATATTTGGAGTACAAACTGTGGGTACCAGAGAACAGACTATGGTAAGCAAAATAATGCGCCCTTTCCAAAATGTCTTTGCTCTAGTTCTTGGTATCTGTTAATAAATTACCTAACATGACAAAAGTACCTTGCAAATGTGCGTGAAGGCAGGACTTGAGTTCTGGAGATTTTCCTTAATTGTGAAGGTGGGACATTTTAATCAAATGAGTCCTTAAATGTGAGTATTTCCTGACATAGAAATGGCAGTATGAGTGGTAATCAATGCCTCATAGCTGTACTGAGATTCTAGGGCTATGTGCAAGGACTATATGCAAGAGGGAGGTGTCTGGGAGCTAAATTCTGTCCTGAGATGATAGTCAACAAGGTAATGAGAGCTCGTGCCCACTGTGTGACAGCCAGAATGAGCAAGAAAACAAATCCTCCCCTGGAGTCTCCAGAATTAAATGTAGCTACCAAGACCTTGATTTTAGCCTAGTGAGACCAATCAGATTTCTGACCTACAGAACATGAGATGATAAACTGTATTACTTAAACCACTATGCTTGTAATAATTTGTTATTGAAGCAGTAGAAAACTAATACAGGTGTTACAACACGTCTGAAAGTCAAGCATGGTCAAAGGAAAGATTAAAAAGTGTTTATTAAAAATGGTGCTGGGGATACAAAGAACTCTAGGACTCAATTAAAATCGACCAAGAAAGAGCAAGTTACAGAAGTTGAAATGGCTTGGTTTCATGAAACTGCAGTGTTATGCTAAGATAGAAATGTGAGGAACTCAAGCTGCAAAAGGTGCAATAAGTAAAACAGCTTTTAGGGAATATGTTCCCGTAGTGCACCAATCAGAGTGCATGTACATTATTTTTTTGTTTTTGTTTTTATTGATGTTTTTAATATGGAATAATAGACTATTTAAGAAAATAATAGAAAGATATTATAAATATGTGAAGCATATTGATATATCTAGAAATCTAATGTATATTGGGTAGATAAATTTTTATCTCAGAAAAATTTGGAAACAAAGCAGCATATGGATTTAGATGACATCATGAATCTAAATGAACTTATCCAAGAAGATTTCTTAGAGTAAGAAGAAAACGAAATGTGGAACCAAGGAAATGCTGTGTTAAGAGTAGATGAAGGAGGACAAGCTAATGAAATGATCTACTGAGATATTTCAAATATGTGAGTACTATACTTATCTAGACCAAGAAAATAAAAGAGAAGCATTTCAAGAGCAAATTTTTTTTTAACATTCAAATGCAGTAGAGATGTCAAGTAGATGAAAACTAAGAAACAACCAGGGGATTAGAAGATAATATCAATCTTGGTAAAAAGCAGTTCCCATAAAGTGGCAAAGTCAGAAGCCAAATTCTTAATATATTAAAAGGTTTATGGGAGGCAAAGAAATGGACAGAGTAATTTAGTCTACAATTTCAAGATGCTTGCTGATGTGAGATAGAGCATGAGGGTTTTTTCCCCTATAAAATCTGATGTGGCTATTGGAAGAAAAGAAAATGATGGTAATGGGAGAGATTTGAAAAGGACTGGAGAGAGTCAAATTTACAAAATTGAGACCATGGAGATAGGAATAGGTTCAAGAAGATAGTCTGAAATCTTAGTCTTGGTTGAGGAAGAGAGTTGCAATTTCCTGTAAGACAGAGACAGAAATGGGTAATAATGAAGATTATTGGAGCGCAGAGGGAAGAGATGACAAGGCCATTCTTACTAGAGAGCTTTTATTGTAACTGTGGAATGACACGTGTTTATCTACTGAGAGAAGCATGAGGACAGATAAGGAGAATTGAGGAAAAAGTCATTTGTCATGCCCTCCATGTTAGTCATGAGGGGGTACTATTAATTAAAAAAAAAAAAAACTATAGACAGGTCTCTTTAAAGAACTGTTTTTTGGTTTTTTATTTTGTTTTGTTTTCATAGCTCTGGAGCCTGGGAATTTCAAGATCAATCTGCTTACTGGTCTGATGTCTGGTGAGGGCCTGCATACTGGCTTGTAGATAGCCATCTTCTCTGTGTTCCCATATGGTCAGAGAGAAGGCTTTCTTGTACTTCTTATGTAAACTCTAATCCCATTAGAAGGGGCTCTACACTCACAACCAAATTGCTTCCCAAAAGTCCACCTCCTGATACCATCACATTAGGACTTCAAATATGAGTTTGGGGTGAATGTAAAAGTTTAGTCTGTAGCCCCTTGGAGAGGAATGAGGAAAGCACTGAACCAGGGATAACATAAACACCCAAGAATTAAATGATAAATCTGATTGTGTTAATGAGCATCAAGAAGAAGTAAAAACTGTAAGATTTAGAACATATAATAAAGAGAAAGAAGCTAGCAGGAAGTAAATACAAACTAAAGAATGTAAGGGTCACTGACTTCATTTTGGAGAATTGTCACTGTCATTACAAAACATACAGATTCCCAAGAATACATGGACTATCACTAGAAATTATCAATAAACATACTGATTTGACTTTCTTCTAAGTTTTGGATTCCCAATTATTTTGGTACTATTAATTAGCCTAGCAGTATCATATAGAGCAGAGGATAGATTTCTGAGGCTGTTATATCCTGAAATCAAATTCTAATTGTGTGATCATTAGACAGATATAGCACTCATTTAAAAAGCCTGTCTACCTAGGGTGTAAATATGTGGGGTCATACATGGGGGAGAATAACTTGAGGACCATCCAAAGAGAGCAAAAAGAAAGAGAGGAGAGAGACTTCAGAATCATGGAGCTTCAGAATAAAAAATGCAAACTATCTACAGAAATTCTAATGCTAGAAGTGAGTAAAAGCACATCCCTTGGAAATCTTTTAAAAACATGGATGATGAGATGGAAAAATTGAAAGATGGTACCTTAGGTGGTATTAACTAGAAGTGTCAAGCAGAATGTGATCCTACACATGTCTAATAATTGTAGCTGCTCAGGGCTGGCCCAGAAAACCATCTATCTAACAAGCACTTAATCAATGTATGCTGTGTGTCATTCATTTTGATGTGTACTTGATGGAAGGTCAAGTATCTGCTCCCCAAAACTAAAAAAAGTTGCTTTCTTTTGACCTTACCAGAAGGATTCCCCACCTTATGGGCAGCAAGTGCAGTAGGAAATATTTGAATTTATTAAACGCTGGAAATCTGTTAGCTAAATTGGAGACAATGAAAGGAGAAATATAGATTATAATTTCCTCAAGGACATAAAGTTCAATATAAAGGAAAGGTATGATAGAGCTGTGAACTTTGTTGGGTAAAAATATACCTCTGATGGAGAAAAAAAGGTGCTAATTTGAAGTTCTTGAGAATAGCTCTGGCACTTTAAGAGAAAAAAACAAAAGGATATATTCCATCTTTTCTTCTGGTAAGATCCATGATATATTTACCTTGGTTCTTTCTTCTATCTCACTAGGGTTTTTAGTCATTATTCCATGTTACAAGAATCCTAATACTATTGCTTACTCCATGATTAATATTAAAATAATATAATAACTAACATTCTACAAGTATATCTCTTATAACACTAAACTTATGTTTTAGATGATAATGCATTAATTATATGTACAATTTTTATATGGAAATATAAATATTAACATTTCATGATTCTTCCCAAATTTATGATGGTCTTTTCTAGTGCTTTCTAGTTCTTTGTTCTAATTCTTCTACTTTCCTACACAGAAAAGTTGTTAAGAAGGAAAAGAAAACAGGTAAACATGGGAACATTTAATGGGTAATACTTTTGTGTCTTTCCAAAAGAGTTTGTGCCAGTATGTTAGTCTTATGCATAAAAAGAAGATGTCAAATTAGAAGTTCAAGATATATTGATAGTCTAAGAAGCAAACATAGATTTGACTATATGAAGAACCCAGATTTATAAGCCAAGTTAGCCCACCACTTTAACAAAATTATCACTATTTCCTTGACTGTACTCACTCTTTGTATTAGAGTTATGTTTTGTTTTGTTTCTTTTTTAATTGTGTCTACCAGGTGGAAATACCAGCTTTTAACTCTGGCTATTTTTGTAGTATTCTGGGGGAAAAAAAAACAAAACAGCAGATTGGGTTATTTCAGTAAGCTAATTCTTCAAACAATTTATGTTCTGAAAAACAATACTGTCTTTCTTCAAAAATAAAATTTCTAGACCTTTTTAAAACATTTACTAGAAATTTTTGTCATCTTAGTTTTTCTTACTTTTAACATATTTTCTCTTAAGATATGGTATTTTCCAAACCTCATCTTTGAAATTAAATCAAGATAAACTAGGAACATTATTAAGTCACACTTATTTCAGGACTTTAAGGGAAAAATCAATCACTGAAGAGTCAATATTTGAGGCCAACCAACCTCCAAATAGTCATAGCTCAGACAATGAATAAACTGGAGGATGGGGCTGTTAGTGAATTTTGAACAAAGGTTCATAAATTACTTATGATTTCAAATTGTAAAGAATGCCATATGCATTCCCTGATTTTGAAGATAATTCTTAAAAATGAGATAAATAACAGCAGCAATAGAAAACTTACCCTATACTTAAGACCTTCTTGTTAGGTAACATGACTATGATATTAATTTTATAGAGAATGGTTTTGTTATTATTCCTGATCTTTTTGCAGGTCCTTTGTGGATGTCAGTGAGTTCTGAATATTGTGTAACTTACTCTTCTCTAGAAAATGACACTTATCTTGTAATATAACTTGCATTTTTAAAAAGCCATAATATTTTCCTGTTTTTCTAATGAGTTATAGTAAGTTGACAAACTAATCATAGTAAAATGTCAGCTTTTGGATGAAAATTTGTGTATATCCCAGTGATATGCATGTTGTATAAAACCTCCATGTCTTGCACTAATATTGTACCAGATGGCACCATCTTGCTGTGGAGAAACCATGGATCTAGTATTATGTTTCAAATTAGAATAGGTTGATCTTATTACAGACTGTGAAATAGTACTGAACATCAGATATGCTATTGCAAATCAGTTCACTTATGATATTAAAAATTAATTTTAAGAAGTGTCTCAGAAAACTTTTGAAGTTGAATTAGGGAACTACAATAGTTCTTTTTTATTTTTGCCTTCTTCTAGAATAATTTCTTTTTTTATTATTAGTTGTTCAAAACATTACAAAGCTCTTGACATATCATATTTCATACATTTGATTCAATCGGATTATGAACTCCCATTTTTACCCCGTATACAGATTGCAGAATCACATTGGTTACAAACTACAATAGTTCTAATAGAGAGTTTCAGAGAGATTAAAATTTTAGCCAGTATAAGGAAGGGTGAGGATAAAAATCTAAGGCCACATATTTGACAACTTAAGAACAAAAGATTCAGAAGTAAGCTTTAAAATAGGTAGCAGGAATAGGCGGATGACAGTCCTTAACAGGATTTTATACTCATAGGGTCTGAAAATAAGCCAATGGAGTGGGCCAGGCTTTTTGAAGACTCATGACACAGGGTATTTCCAATGGGAACAAATTGACCTTTCAACTCAATTGCAATGTAGGACAATCTATAAAATAGCTCTATATAATTGACCAGTCTATGTATTTGGCCTTTATCTGTCACCTTATTGTTTTCCACCTACATCTCCTACTGCCTCCCCAAGGTCTCACCACACAAGCACACAGACTCCATGTTCTTATTCAGATATCCCATTTGCCTTCCTTTTCTAGGAATGCTACAAAAATTACCAGAAACTTGGTGGTTTAAAACACAAAAATTTATTCTCTCACAGATGTAGAGACCAGAAGTCTGAAATTGCAGGGTCAGCCTGGTGGCTCTCTCCCAAAGACTCTGAAGGAGAATCCTGCTTTGCTCCCTCCAACTCCAGGGGGCTCCAGATGTTTCTGAAGCTGTGGCATCACTCCAGCCTCTGCTTTGTCTTCACATGTTATTTACTTCTGTATATCAAACCTCCCTCTGCTTTTTTCTTATAAAGTCATCTGCCATTAGACTCCATGGGATTGTTTAGAATTATCTCAAGATCCTCGACTTAAGAACATTTACAAAAGAACTTTTTCCAAATAAAGTCAGGGTCACAGTTCTGGGGCTTGAAATGGGCATGTATATGTTGGGGGAAACATCCCTTAATACTCTACAACACACATTCTTTAATTTCAAGTATCACATTATTTTTCCTGTTTCTTCTGGTAAAATTGTTTTCATGAATGTGAGTAGCTCATCCCCTCTCCTGAGTCAGATCTTCCCTCCTCTCATTTCGCTTATCTGGGGAGACTTCCCAGAACATGCCATTTAGAATTGCAGGGTCCTTCCCACAAACCCACTGACATCTTGGAGCGCCCTTCTTTCTTATTACCACATAGCATATTACATCTTCATTACTTTTTTCTGTATATATCCATGAATATGTTATCTCCACATAATAAGGATCATTATCTGCTGTTTAATAGTTTTTTTCCCAGAACCTAGGAAAGTGACCAGACAGGTGTATAACTGGTAGTCAATAAATAATATTTGAATGAATTTTTAAAATGTAAGCATTGAAAATGTAAAACAATTGTTGAGAAGTGAGAAGACATCTGGTGCACTGAATGAATGGCGTTATTTTCAATAAATGAAACTAAATAAATTACACATCCACCTAAATGCTTAAACAAGGAACCTAAATCATAATTAGTGCTATTCATAGATATTGCTTTTGAATAGGTTATAGATTAAAATGAGAAAGGTATAACAATAATGTCTTCAGAAGAAAATATAGCAAATTATATCTTCAGAAACTTGGAGTAGGCAAAGATTTCATTTTAAAAGCACAAAACTACAAATGGCAAAATCTGATAGATAATAATTATTTAGTAACTCTAAATATTAATTAAAAGTGCCTTCAAACAACATCGTTAATTGAATTTAAAGGCAAACTATGGACATATAAAAATTATTTGAGATTCTTATTTCCAACAAATGACCCAAATGAATTTGAAAAGCTACATCACAAAGTATATTCAAATGCCATTAGAGATATGAAAAGATATGAGTTTCAATCAGCTATCAGGACAATAAAGATAAAACCATAATATTATTTGTACCTATGTCAATAGAAAGGCTAATACAATAATGGATAATAATTAGTTAGATAAAGAATATAAAACTGGAGGCATGACAGAGCTGGTCAGAATGGAAATTGAGACAAGGACTTTGGACAACTCTTTGGAAATGTCTCCTAGAACTGAACAGATACATGCCAAGTACTTTCACTCTTATATTCCAATATACAGTAGAAATATGCATATATACTTACCAAGAGACAGGCACAGTAATGTTCATAGTAGAAATTATTTATAATAGTAGCCTTAAATTGGGAATACCTGAAGTGCTCTTCAGTAGACTATTGCACAGCAATGAGAATAAACAAATTTCTAATGTATCCTGCCGCAGTCTGGCTGGGCACAAATGCCGCAGTCTGGCTGGGCACACAATCACGAGCCACCACACAGCTTGTAGATTCAAACAGCAACTCTTTATTCCCGAACTCACACCAGCCGTATACAATCACGTTCTGGGGAAATCCACGTTCTCTGCCCAAATCCACGTTCTCTCCCAAAATATACTGTCTGAATCCCGTGAGAACTCAAGGGGAACTCAGGCAGCAGGATACGCCCTATTCCCAGCAGGAATAATCTTAAACCTTAAACCTGGAACCTAAACTGGGAACGCCCTAAACCCGATTATGTTAAACCGGGAACACCCTAATCCGCCCTGGTCCTTGAGCAAGGTCAACTACATTCAATGTCACTGCAAAATGTCAGCAACATGGGGTACGCTGGCAAGGAAATTGTCATACCTACTTGGCTAATGGCTCCCAGCAGTATCCAACATTGATGATGAATCTCACAAATAAAATGTGAAGTGAAAGAAACCAGACACAAATAGGATATTCTCCATACATTAATTTATATAAAGTTCAAAAACTTTTATCTCGCTTATGGGTAAAAGCCATGTTTATGGCTTTGGGGGTGCAATAACTGAAAGAATTTATAAATGGTCTTCTGGATAATGTTCAATTGAGTTCAAAATATGGAGGTATGTTAACTTTCTGATCATTTATCAAGTTATACCCCAGTAATTTTTAAATATTTATGTGTGAATATTGTGTTTTATTTTTGAATGTTTTAATATCTACCAATCTTTGCACTACTTTTTCAGAAGTCTTTTGTCTGTCACCCCACCATATGTGTGATAGAGTCCCTCTTTCAGTAGGTGCCATATGTCCTCTGAAGTGTTGGCAGAGAAATTTCATAAATTCAGAAAAAAAATCACAAATCAGTCTAGGTTTCACCAAAATTTTACTGTGAATCTAATAGTGTTTCAATGTACCATACATCTCTCTATTCCATGCACAAAAGGGGAGAAAGTAAAGACTGAATACTTAGGAAAGAAATTTACATAGTTCAGCACCTGTCCTGTGAGCTGGAATTGTATGCTAAGGGTCCAAACTTGGGTGATAGAAACATCATTTGTCTACCTATCACAGTGCCCCACTATGCAAAAAGCATCATAAATAAATATTCCAAATTCTAGTTCCATTATGTTTGTTGTAATGAACTTTCTCTCCCCCATATTGTCAGTGGATTGAAAATGTTCTCTTTTTTTTATGCTTGAGACAATGACACAATAACTGTTCTTTATTATCTTATTTATTTCTCTGAGCAGAAGATGCTTCAGGGTGACCCAGGGGAAAGTCTGTGTGGAGACCTCATTTCTATTACCACTTCTTCACTTGTGTCAGTTAGCACAGGTGAGTGAGTCTCTGGTGTTAATGTCTCTGACGAGGAATTGATAAATCCTCCTTCTTGCTCCCCTGTTTTATCAGATAATGAATGCTGATTTTAATAAAGTTGAGTATTAAACTGCATTTGTAATAAGTGGTTGGTAGAATTGTTGCTGATTCTTTGATTATAATTAATCTGCTTGATTTATAAGGGTTTCTAGACCAAAACTCAGGGTGCAAGTAAAATATAAAAATCTCAGAACAAAATATCAAAAGCTCTAAGCAATTTTTATTTTGCTCAGAAAGTAGTGATAACAATAATTCCTAGAACATACTTGAGGTCTCAGCAAGGTATAAGTAAACAATAATTGTGGTGGCATTACTAGTAAGTTAAACCCTTTACACTATTAGTAATTTGATTCATTTAAAAAAATTGAAATCACCACATAAGCCCTGTGAAATAGGTATTATAAGTATCCCTCATCTCTTGGTAAGAAATCTGAGGCAGAGATTTAAGTAACTTCTCTCAAAGTAATACAGCCAGTACATGTTGGAACAATACTTAATCAAGTGCCACAGAAACTCCTAGCATCCTAGACATTCAAAGTTAAGCAGCTTTCCAGAAAAAAAAAAAACAGATTATAATTGGACTCCATAGTATAAAATTGTGATAAAATATTTGTAATGAAATTCAGTTTCATTTTCAAAATGGTAGAAGCATTTTTTAGGAACTATCAGGATATAATATTATACAATTTCTGTAAGAAAATTCTGTGAAATAATACTAAATAGATTAGTATTATTAAGGGATTTGTTTTATTTCTCTCTTTATCAAAATGATGCCATAATAACTATTTAAATAGCTAATGTTAAGTAGCTTATGAACAAAAAGGCCAATTTGGGATATAAAGAGAGGTGTCTCAATCTGAACATGGAAAGAGAAATGATTGATTCTTTGTGTTCTCTGGTGAGAACACTGAATGCCAATTGACACATACCTAACCAGATTTCATAAGAAATTTAAAGAATTGTCATTGTGTCATTGTCTAAGTAATCTTTTGACAAGTGATTTCCAATTAATATGACTGAGCTGCTGACTCCAGCGCCACTGATGAGGATGTTGGGAAATGAAGGTGCATCAGTGGCTGGCACTGGCCAAAGCAGCTTTGAGGCTAGAACTATGTTTGTCAGCAATTTGCGTAATTCATTAGTCACAGCTCTGTGTCAGAAAAGGGCAGAAGATTCCGGGGTTCAGCATCACAGGAAGAAAAATTACTACGTATTTCAATGGGTAAAGGAATACATTTTGTAAGCTCAGGGGTTAGCAAAGAATTTGAACAAATTGGAAAATATATGTATTCATTATGTAATGTAAGCAAAAGAAAAACATTTTCTATTTCTAAATTGTTCCAAAGACCTTGAAAATTGCAGTTGGATTCTTTTTTTCTTTTACTAATTCTAGCAAGACAAAACCAAACCAAACCAAACCAAAAAGAAAAAAATATCAAATAATTTATTTTTGGTATATGGTTATTACACAGATATCTTAATACCATAAACATTTTTTTCAGCCTTATTACTGTTCTCCTTTCCCTCTTCTTCTTTTTCTCCTCAGATTAGTACACTGAACTATCATATAGGAACAGTGGTTGAATTAGTTGCTCTAATATAGATGCAGCTTAACATTTTGTGGATGCACTTACTCCCTTTTAGTTGTTATGATTCCACTTGGTTGTGAGAGCAGTATCCATTGCAATGACAAGTGTCCCAAGTGACTTGCGTTGGCAAGTAGGAACCTACAAAATCCTCTTCCGATACTGCAGATTTTCAAGTTTTCTCAGAAAAAAAAAATGTACTTCAAAGAATTAAACCAGAAAGTTTATCCTTGTGAGTCTTTTCTAGTTGTTAAAAACCTAATCCTTCTATCTCATTTGGCCCCCATGTTGTTGTCTCAATTCTTCTCAATAAGTACATGTTACCTAAGTACAAATAGCCCAAAAGGATGCTCCTGCTACACTGTTCAGGCTTATAAAATATTTTTACAATGTACACAACTCTCTCACACACCTACTTGAAAAGAATCGCTCCCACAACTGTTGCAGTGTAGACTAAGATGCTAAACTATTAGAGCAGAGATGACTAATTTCATTCAATAAAATTTTTAGTCAGCACCTACTGTACTTTAGGCCAAACTCTTGTCCTCTTAGTAGTTCAGACTAAAAAGTGAATCTGCAAATGAAATTCAATGTGACTAATTCCACAAAAGAACTGTGAGAATTCCAAGTTAAAAACAAATATGATATGTGTACTTCTTATTATGATCTGTGTACTGAAAAGGTATCACAGTGAAGACAACATTTGGGCCAGATGTTGAACATAATTAGAACTTTACCAGAGAAGTGAGTGGAAGTGAATTTAGCCAGAAGGAATAACTTAGGTGAGACATCAAACATGACAGCATGGCCAAAGGATGGCAAGATTGCATGACATGATGAAAATTAAACTGAAACAGTAAATTAGATTTAAGTCGGGTTCTGAAGGGACCATTCCTATTGGCAAATGGAAACAATTGTAGTTATAAAGCAGATAAGTAAAAGGATTGTTTTGTGTATTAGGACAAAAATTCATTGGTAATGAAAGTCAGAAATAAAAACAAATCCAGTGAGAAGTAGTAGAGGCAGCTCAAATGAGAGAGGGAAAAATTGACAAGCCGTCTTAATTATTATTTATCATGATCAAAGCAGATGGAGAAATTTACATTGACATTTTGGGGTTAATAACAGGTGGTCCATGGTACAATTAAGCAAGGTACAGAAAGAAGCTCATGTGTATGGAAAGTTACTTCTTGAATATTCTAAATTTTGACTTTTGAGTTGCTTATAAAAAAAAATTCAAGCAGTTCTATCCGGTAGGGAAATTCAAAATACTTAATGGCTCTTATTCTTATCACTACCTGGCTTATTTTTTGTCAATCCTGATAAGAAGTGAATGAACCTTAATTAGCCAATGTAGAAAAAGAAAAAGTAGCAATTCAGAGAAAATCTAAAGTCAGAGTTTTTCCTTTGCACTCATAAATCATTTCTGCATTTCCTCTTTATTATAACATCTTTCCCACTTGTATGTCTCTGAGGACAGTAAGCACCCAAGTATTCCTTTCACCAACATAAAGCCCGTCATCTCTTGGTTCTTCTTCTTTAATGTGAATCAACATTTTTCCCATACAAACTGTTTTTATGCTAGGTAACCAATCAAATAAAAGGGATAAATCATTGAGAAATTCACTATTATTGTCAACCCCTTTAAGAAATATTTGCTAACATAAAGCAATTTGACATGAATGAAATCTAAAGCAGTTGAAAAGTCATCTTTGGGATACAAAGCAGTCTTTTTTCATACACACTAAAAAGTAAGAGTGTTGAGTATGAGGAGTGGTCAAGTAGAATAAGAAATGAGAAAACATTTTTTTTAGATTAAAACAATTAGCAACTTATCAAATTACTGAAGCTCCCTAAGTTGTCCAGGATGTCCTCAGACTTGCCATCCTCCTTCCTTAGCCTCCTGATTCACTGAGGTTACAAGTATGCATCACCATACCCTGCTACTTTAATAGTATTCTTGATGAAGGACCAGAGTCAGAATGATTTGAGCATTTGTGTAAAATATCCTTTCTATATGAAATGAAATAATTCTTATTTGTTATTTATAAAGTAGCTTATTCTCAACTAGTTAAAGCACATATATTTAAATTAGTTAAGAAATTAAGATAATATGAAGTACCAAGACCTTGTCAGTAGAGTATTTGGTGAATACCATTAGGTTGTTAAATGAATGAATTTCAAGTCTATGAATTTTGGTTAGAACTTTAAATATATTAAGAGAGTTCAAATGAACTCAGCACAGCAACTGTGCAGGTACGTGATGTTTACGACAGATGTTAAATACAAAAATTATGATAGTTAATAAATATGTCACATAAAAATCTTCTTTTAACAAATACTGTCATGTTGTCTAGTATAATATAATAAGGTTATTTTTCACAACTGAAACTCCAAATTACCTCAGTAACTACTTGTAATTAACTCTAAAGGAATCTTATTTACCAGATAAGAATAATACTGGTAATAATAATTTTGTTTATATAGTATTTCATGTCTTCCTAAGTATTTTCATATGTGTTATCTCATTGTCTTGCCCCAACAACTTTCTAATGAAGAAAATTACTTGGTACATTTGCCATTTTAGGTAAGAATATAATTTATTATAGTTCAGATTACCTTAGACATGTCATGCAGGCTTGATAGACTATGTTGACTATATCTTGATGGTAAGTCTATCCATTTGTTCAACCATTTTCTAAAAAATCCATATTTACCTCCCAGTTCTACTTTCAGTGCAGTGATACAATGATGAATAAGACAATGTCCTTGGATTTTGTAGAGCTAAAAATTAAATTAATAATTGTTTATTACTGCTATGTTTGGGCTGTATACTGTCTGCAAGAGACCCACATCAGTGATATTAACTTATGGAGATGTAGAAAATGAAACCATGCCGGATGTGTAGGTGAAGTTCAAAATGGTTTTATTCATTTGTTCAAAAGAATGTATTGAGTACTTACCATGTGTCAGACACCGTTGTAGGCAATAACATGACAATGAACAAACTAGGCAAAAAAATCACTTTATTTAGATTTGTGTTGGAGAAATAATAAGCAATAATTTAATAAATAAGTACATATTTATAGCATATTTAATGGCTATAAGTAGGTAAGGAGAGAAAAACCTATGAGTTCAAGAATGTCTATAATTTTCAATGAAGGGCCAAGAAATGACTCTTTAGAATGAAAGGTTGAGAAACTGTTGTTGGTAGAGAATGAGCCAGGCAGCTCTTTGAGAGTTTCTCAGGCAAGGGAAAACAATTACAGAGGCCCAGAAGTGCTGTGTTGTCCTTGTTGGAGAAACATCAAGGAGGCTAATAGTGGTGTAACAATTGAACAAGGAGGAGGAAGAGTCAAAATACAGTGAGAGATGTGTTGCACCTATTTCAACATGAGCATGTTGCAGGGTCTATGGCTGTCAGAGCAGGGATGATCCATTTCACAAATATTACTGCAGGACTCTGTGAACCATGTTTCCTTTTCAGTCAACATAAAGCTCAACACCAATGTATGAGAACAAAAAGAAATATATGAACTCTTATGCAGGAAATATCCACAGTAGAGGCAGGATTCAATTATGATTGATTCTGGACCCAGGAGCATATGAGGGCCCCAATCTCTGTACTCTGGCTTCATCAAATCAAGTGCAGCAAAAGCACTGAGATCCTCTCTGATTGGATGGGCTTGGGTGGATTGGGTGATATGTCTATCATAAACAATATCATGAGGGCCAGGGAGTGGGATATTCTGTGTAACCAAGTGCTGAGTTACCCTAACAGCACCTGATCTATGCGGGAGGAATATTTTAGTTTTATGAAAGAAGGATAAAATCAATGCTGAGAAGCTAATAAAAAATAACCTACAGCAAACCCACAAGGGAAATTATACCTAAGATGACAACCAAACAGAGATGATAGTGGACATGAATGTGGAGCCAGAGTGTAAAGGAAGGGATTTATAAGACAGAGTAAAGAGCCTTGACTTTATTAGATAGTAGGCAACCACTGAGGGTTTTCCAAAGGAGAAAAAAGACATCTCAGTTTTTTAAAATGGTAATTCAACAATATTAAAAATGGCTTGCAGTAGAACCAGGCAGAGGTGGAAAGAAACCAGAGTTTGGTCTACTGATAAAACAGGTGATTGAAATTTGGAATATCAGTAGCAATGAAGAGAAGTTAATAGTCTTGAGGTACATTTTGAAAAAATCAGCAGGCTTGAAGCCCAGGAGAAAGAAGGGAGAAAAGTAGAATTATAAATGTTCACAAAAGGGTCTTCACAAAATTTGGCAATATTACATTTCTTAAACTTTTTGGTTGGTACGAGAGTAGTCGATACTATTTGGTATGCTTTGTTAATGTATTATGTTGATTTTATTATTTTATGTCATATATCACTATGTACACAGCAAGGAAGTTTTCTTCTCCACTGTGGGATTTAAAAATACCATAACAAGAACAAGCCTTCATTCCCAAATCTCTAAATGACTGTGTCTGAATTTGCCTTAAGGGTGGTACTTAGCTCAGTCCTCAGCTATTTTTTAACTTCATATGAATCTTTATTTTGGTATGATTTTTCATAAAGAAGGGCAGAATTGAGGGCAATACTTAACTTTTTTGAAAGTATAAAAACATTAAAATATAATTTTGCATTTCTATTTCATTAACTGTCACTAAATATTATACTACAAAAACTCACACAGTATTAAGTATGGGGCCTACCTTTGGTTCATTCACTTTCTTCTCCTGCCCCATTTTGTGGTTCAGGGAGGCACACTCCTAAAAAACTATTTTATCAGCCTCCTTTATTGTACTGGCTTTCTTCAGAATCTTTTAATACTGTTAATTATAATTTAACCACATCTTCTAGAGGATTCAGAGTTTCTGGGTCTAATATAATTCTAGAAATCCATTCCTGTACTCACTTTTCAAAGACAGCTGAGTCAGCATGATTCATTGTTCACCACCCATGGTGCTAATGCTGCTGTGGCAAGATTTAAACCAGCGGAAGTGACTGACTTCACAGGACTGGTTCAATAGCATGGCTGTGAGCAACACTTTATGGCCAGGAATTCAGGTCCTCATTGACATTATGTGAGTCACAGGATATGTTTTAGTATAGACCATCTCCAACTTATAATGGTTTAAATGATGGTTTTTGGTCTTTTCTATGGTGAAAAGGTGATACATAGTCAACAGAAAGTGTACTTCAAATTTTGAGTTCGGATATTCCCCTGGACTAGCAATATATAGTAGGATATACTCTTTTGGTGCTGGACAGCATTAATGAGCCACAACTCCCAGTTAGACACTTAATCACAAGGAAAATATCCCATATGCCACAGGGCACTGTGCTTGCTAAGCTGTGATATTCAGCAGGTTAAGTACATTAAATTACTTGTGACATTTTCAACTAATGATGTGTTTGTCAGGATACATCCCCATTGTAAGTGGAAAAGCATCTGTATTTTCCTGTGCTATTTAAGTTAAAATTGGTTTCTGATTTTTTTTTAACTAAACACTTACTTGATAGATACACCTATAGGCACATTTCATAATCCTCTTCATTTCTTCTCAACAACTCAAGTCAAGGTATAGAGAAGGCTCCCTCAATCTTGGATTAATATAGCATTAGCTTTGCCAGAAGGATGATGAGCACAGAATCAAAATCAGACAGGAAGGGAAATTGAAATGGATGAATAAAAGGAAAATCATCCAAACAGATGTATAGAACAATTAAAAGAAGGAGGAGGCAAGAGAGAATGTTTTACTGAGATAAGAAAACCATCTAATTTCAGAGATGAAATGTTGCTGATAACATCCAGATTCGGGGTATTGCTAGGAAAGAACTTCAGTGAAGTGAAAGGGAGGTTATTGAAAATGTGCATATACACAACCTGAGGGAAAATTAAGGTGAATGGTTCACATATAGTGAATCATAAAGATTATGGGCTAAGATTTCCAATGAAGGAATGTAAGAAAATTGATTTCTGCGGTGTTAAGGATAAAGAGAAGGCCTTAACAAGAAATGGGCAACAAGGTGAGTTCTGAATGAGAGAAGAGAGCCCTGGTGGGAAGCAGTCATCACACTGACCCTGCAGGCATGTTGGATTGAGCCTCCTGGCCACTCCTGAGTTTTCTAAACAATACACTTCAAATTAGTGTTTACAAGGCTAAGATGCTCATATAGAGTTACTGAGCATAACTAGAAAGAGCCAAAATAAGACATCAAAATCTATACATATATAGTGATAAAACGCTTCCAGTTTAATTAGAATGTGGAAATGTGAAGGTCCTTTTAAATTAATAAAAATAGGATGCTGCCCAAATTTTATTTTGGCACAATATTAACTTATTTTAGAGTAACTCTTAGTTCTGTTAAATAACAATATGTGTCATTTCTATAGAGAGCTTAAGGGTTTTATTCAATTATCTAACTTTTATTTGGAGTCAAATAATCCTTAAAGGAATGTAATATAGATACTGATAAAGGTACTTGCATTCATGAAGACAACCTTTGGACCCTCCTTTAATGCTTTCTTTTTATAATGTAATTTTAGAGAGTAAAATGCTATAACTACTTAGGAAAACCATTATGTGTTTGCAAATTTGCACCTGTATATTAAAGAAAAACAGCAGAATTGTCAAGTAAAACAAAAAAGCACAGCTTATTGAGTGAATTTCTTAGGTTTCTAATGAGGATAAATATTGTTTTTAAAATTTTTTATGGAAAACTATATTTCCTTTTAATGTATTGTCCATCTTTTTCTTTTTTTTAATTTTTTATTGTTGGTTGTTCAAAACATTACATAGTTCTTGACATATCATATTTCACACTTTGATTCAAGTGGGTTATGAACTCCCATTTTTACCCCATATACAGATTGCAGAATCACATCAGTTACACATCCATTGATTTACATATTGCCATACTAGTGTCTGTTGTGTTCTGCTGCCTATCCTATCCTCTACTATCCCCCCTCCCCTCCCCTCCCCTCCGCTCCCCTCTTCTCTCTCTACCCCCTCACTTCCTCTTGTATGTACTTTTGTATAACCCTGAGGGTCTCCTTCCATTTCCATGCAATTTCCCTTCTCTCTCCCTTTCCCTCCCACCTCTCATCCCTGTTTAATGTTGATCTTCTTCTCATGCTCTTCGTCCCTACTCTGTTCTTAGTTACTCTCCTTATATCAAAGAAGACATTTGGCATTTGTTTTTTAGG